>NC_085843.1:199766094-199958594 GCF_035594765.1 Anolis carolinensis
AAGTAAACTCCACAAATGTTAGGAGAGTGCTTTGTGTTGTTGTTGCATTGCCCTGTGGACATCTAATGTCAAACTTTGCTTGTGTTTGCTTTGTAGTTCATGAATGGCACAAATAGTTTACATTTCAACAAAACAGAACTAAATTTCACAGGAAATGATTAATAATTTCCAATAAATGCATAATTATATCAACAATTTGTAGCTAAAAATATTACGTCACAAAATTAGTTTATCATATATATTTGTGTGTAAGTCAACCTCATGTATAAGATGAGAGCAAGTTTTGGGGGCAAAATTATAGATTTTTATGAGCCATAGATTTGTTCAGGACAACATTTAGAGGTATGAAAAATACATTTTTCTCTCTTTTTCAAATGCATAGAGGTAATATACATAGGAAGAGCTAAAGTAAAGTAGGGTACCTGATTTTTTTTGTGGGGTTACAATTGGGGCGGGGTGCCGTAAATTGCATTGCCTACTTTAAAATGTCTGTGTCTGTGCAAATGCAGATAGAGATGGGATAAATGAGGTAAAAGAATGAGAATGTGGGCATAAAAGAAAGGTAGGGAAAAGAACAAGGCAAGCAACTTGCCTTTATTAGGGACCCACTGTGAAGGCAGACAAGAGATGGAGGCATGAAGTCACTCTTGGCATGGCAGGGTATGGAAACAGCGTACCCAGATCATTCCTCCTCCCTTACCCAAATCAGTGAAAGAAACACAATCCTACCTCCTTTATTCCTTCTTCACCATCTTATGGCCCAGTTGATGTTCAGCAGCTACATATGGAAGCCCAAAGAATGTGATACGCCTGCTTTTTTAACCATATTTAATAAGATCTTACTGCAGAACCTTTTTGAATAGGAGCTTCATGAATAAGCCTCACCTGCCAAGCCTCTCAAGGCATAAGTTTCTATTATATGTGAGTCCAATTAGCATAACCCCATCATGTGCAGAGTTTGACTGTTATACTAGAGACACAATATTTACACAGGTTGTGAGCTTTTGCACACCTAAGTGGTAATGATCTTGAAATCGACCTCGAACTTTGGGAAGTCTGCCCCAGTGAGGGGAGACAATATGATCCCAAAAAGGAGGGATCACTACTTTGGCGAGCCGGGAAAGCCCCATCTATAGATCTATATTTACCTGAGACGAAATGAAAGACTCGTCCAGAGTTGAAGGAAATGCCACCGAGGTGATCTTTATTAGCGATTCAGCTGAAGCAGATGCAATGCCGCGATAATGCATCAGGCAAAGCATGCCATTACACGAGTACAAGCCATTTTTATAACAAAATCGAGGTGAAGTCTCTTCAAATTTCCCGCCCTCTTCCCCCCGCCCAACTCGTCACCAATTGGCTGGCGCGCCTCAGCTGGGAAGAGGCTAGGCTGCCCGCCTCGCATTGGAGCCAATCACAGGCTCCCTTCGCTTCCACAACTGATGAATCAGGAGAGAGGGAGGCGGGACAAGGAGAAACAATGTCTTGATGAATGAATCATATGTGATTTGCATGCCTATCGACTCCCTGAGGCTGAATAAGCCTTCTAGGGGAGTCTAGTCCTATTGTTTATGAATGAGACATTGATAGGGTTATGTCCGGTTTTCCTGTTCCCAACGGATTATGATTTCCCAAAAGGATGAGGCTGAGGTGAACGTTCAATATGGAAATTCAGGCTATTGCCATGGGGGGCAGAACCTTCTGACAGTCCTTCTGAGCCCCAATGTTGAGTGGTTAAGGTTTTCCATATGGAGATTTCTCTTGATGGGCCAGCTCCGAGGTCAAGAAAATCTCCTACTTTTCTTGTTCCATGCAAATGTGTTTGTGATAAAATCTTTATGGGTGGCTGATCACTTCCTTCAGTGACAGGGTGCTCCCTTATGGGGCTGGAGGGAGGTTCAAGGTAAGGTCAAACACAAGAGGGAAAATACAGAAATATAGGAATTCCCAGGAAACCATATCCAAACCATTTCATCTATAACAATTAATAAAAGTGATAAACATTTATACAATTTTGAACCCATAGTTCATAATTCATACGGGAAGGTCTCATTGAATGATCTGAAGAAAATTGGAGCCAAAAAGTTACTGGAAGGGGTTTTTGGAGGCTTCACAAACAGCGAACGAACAGCCAGCCGCTAGAAAGAGAAACTGTAAAGCGTGGACCTATTTGACAATCAGCTGATTTGCCTTAAGAAACCCTATCAATTTGGAAACGGATGGTCTCCTTTTGAAGGAGAAGCGTTTTTAGTTAGGGATATGAAAAGGGGCAATGTTTGGGATTAAAATGTAGAAGATATGACCAGCGATAGGGGCTGGGGGTAGCTTGCAGCTCCGCAGTTCATTCGGGGAGGGAAGTGAGGGAAATCCAGGCTCCCTTCGATATGAAACACACATAAAGGGAAATAGGTGAGTTAGGAATCTTCCAGGGAATCCATATCCAAGTTATGCTCAATTAAACAATTAATAAGGAATAGGGTCCAATATTTCACAGGTACATAATTAATATAAGGGGGGAAGAATTCATAGAATAATAGGAGAAATTGAAGTATAAAAATCATTTGTGGAAAGTCCAGATCTTCAGCAGGGGGCTTAATAGTCTTTATAGAGCTTGGAAATGAAGTTAAGAATAGATCCAAAGGAAAGTCCTGCAGTGCAGGGGTCAGAGCTGGTCCTTAGTCCTTGGAGAACTAAAACTCTCTTCCAGGGTCGCAACCCAGCCACCGGGTCACCCATGGGAGGCTTCGGGAACCACTGCTGAAATCCCCAGCAGCGATCCCCAGGCGTGGACGAGGAGAGCGGCGGCAGCGAGTTTCAATAATCAGCTGTTTGTCCCTTTAAAAATATTTTCTCAAATCAAGGGTTATTCCCTGAGTTTTGGAGCCCTTGGTGCAGAAAGTAAGACAGCAGATAGTGTTAGAATTAAGCCAGGAAAAATATGACACTAAAATGAGGCTGATCTGCCAACTTGTGGATACCGGGATTTATGAGGTTTTTTTAATCCGCGGTTGGGAGAAACTGGAATTTTAAACTCCCTGAGATGCATGGAAGGCATCCCAGATGGAATGGCAGTTTCCCGCAGCTCAAAAAGGCTTTTTTCTTAATGTTAGTGCAGTTTCAGGCAGGAAAGAGACACAAAGTATCAGCAGAGAGAGATAGAAGTTACAATTTGGTTAGTCTTTATTTGGGGTTTGTTACATCGGGAGCGTTAGGGAAAAGACCAGAGAAAGAGGCGTTTTTGGTGAGTTGCTGCTGCTGGAACACTTTCCCACTTTGCTTTATCCAATGTTGGTCTTATGGACCTGTGGAACTCCCTGTTGCAGGTCAGATCAATTTGAAGGCAGGGGTCTGCTGAGTTCTCGATGACAATCTTATCTAGATTTATGGAGACTTCAGACACATTTACACAGGCCACTTGAGTAGGCATGTGGGTGGATCAGCTCTGTGGTAGCTAATTGTCACACAGGAGTTGATCCATCTTAACCCCATATTTAGTTAACTCGAGAAGCAGGATCTTGGGGCAGCATTTGGGTTGTCTCCTGAATTAGGGACTGTCCAAAGCAAAACTGGCCACATCTGTTTGGCCAGCTCAGGTGGCCCAGGGATATGGGATGGCTGTTTCCTCTTGTCCTCTTTCAACATGTTGCTTTTTGATGCAGAAACCAGCATTTGGAATGCCCAGAAACCAGAGGTCCAATGTTAATCTGAAATGTATAGTGAAATATGTCAATTGCAATGAATCCCAGTTAACAACCTGGGAATTTCTGGATACTTTTCACAAACAGGTCTACACATAAAGTATTGCAGCCCTGAAGCTTGGAAGTCATTGATGCTATGGTCAATATTAGAAGGGGAGCAGTTTGATACCTCAGGAAAAAATTATGAAAGGCATCTCAAACTAAGAACACCACCAGCAGGCCTGTAGCAAGAAAAAAAGGGGGTAGTTTATTTATTTTTTATTTTTTAGCAAATCATGAAGAGTAGCTGTTAACACAAAATAATTTAAAGTTAATGACACATTCCATATTTTATATAGAGTTAATTAAATCAAATTTCTGTTTTAGCTGAAAAATTTCAAATAAAAAAACCTGAGAATGACTCTTAATTGCTAATTTAGTGGTTACAAAAGAATACAACAATGTCTGTTAGAAACACTTGAAAACTGTGGGTTGCTGTGTGTTTTCCAGCCTGGATGACCATGTTACAGAATTATTCTCCCCTGACATTTTGCCCATATCTATGGCAGGCATCCTCAGAGGTTCTGAGTATATTGGAAACTTGAAAACTGTGTCAATACACTTTGGGGAAAATCAGGCTCCATCAATAAACTTCAGTGGATACTCAAGAGTTCAAGTCCAATCAGTCTTTCTTGCTCCATTGTGCTTTTTATGTATGTTTTCAAACATTTTAGAATTGAAAATGACCTTTCACTTTTAGCTCTTGACACCGGTAATATTGCAGAAATCAGAAGAAGTTTCAGAGTGAAATGTTGAGAATGGGCATCCATATTCCAGAAAAAGATGCCTCTTGGGAACTAGAAGAGAATGCATACCAAGATCTTCTTCAGTGCTATCAACACTGTGATGTGAAAAGGTGCCTCTGCTGACATGGAAGAGATTACAGTGAGCCTGATAGGTATTAATAAATGCAACTCTGAAAAGTCTGGATTACAGAGTTCTATCAATAGAAGAAACCCTATCAGGATGGAATTTCTGGATCCAATCCAATATTTTTATTATAGTGCTGCCTTTCTCCGCAAATGCGCCAATTGCATGTTCTGTATTATTTTTATATGTGTGTGTTTTATTGTAAGCTGCCCTGAGTCCCCTATCGGGTGAGAAGGGTGGGATACAAGTATTGTAATATATATATACACACACACACACACACACACACACACACACACACACACATATACATACTAGCTGTGCCCGGCCACGCGTTGCTGTGGCGAAGTCTGGTGGTATGGGAAATAAAGTATTGAGGAATTGGTGGTAGTTAAGGTCAAGGGTAAAGGTTTTCCCCAGAGATTAAGTCCAGTCGTGTCTTACTCTGGAGGTTGGTGCTCATCTCCATTTCTAAGCCGAAGAGCCGGCGTTGTCCGTAGACTCCTCCAAGGTCATGTGGGATGACTACATGGAGTGGCGTTACCTTCCCGCCGGAGCAGTAACTATTGATGCACTCACATTTGCATGTTTTCGAACTTCTGGGTTGGCAGAAGCTGGGGCTAACAGTGGGGGCTCTCTCCGCTCCCCCAATTCAAACCTGTGGCCTTTCGGTCCAGAAGTTCAGCAGCTCAGCGCTTTAACACGCTGCGCCATCAGGGGATATTATTTCCTAAAGGTTGTGAATATACAATATTTCTGATTGGTTTTGTTTGTTTGTTGGAGGCAAGTATGAATGCTGCAATTAGGAAAAATGATTAGGATGTAATGGCCTTGCAGCTTTAAAGCCTGGCTGTTTCCTCCCTGAGTGAATTTTTTGTTGGGAGGTGTTTGCTGGCCCTGATTGCTTCCTGTCTGGAATTCCCTTGTTTTCAGAGTGGTGTTGTTTGCGATATTTTATGTGCTTCTACTGTCTGTGGCCCTGAGAAAACAGAGGATTTTCCAGACTTTGATGATGGGAATACTTTGTTGGGAGGTGTTAGCTGGCCCTGATTGTTTCCTGTCTGGAATTCCCTTATTTTCAGAGTGGTGTTGTTTGCGATATTTTATGTGCTTCTACTGTCTGTGGCCCTGAGAAAACAGAGGATTTTCCAGACTTTGATTATGGGAATACTTTGTTGGGAGGTGTTAGCTGGCCCTGATTCTTTCCTGTTTGGAATTCCCTTGTTTTCAGAGTGGTGTTGTTTGTGATATTTCATGTGCTTCTACTGTCTGTGGCCCTGAGAAAACAGGATTTGCCAGACTTTGATGATGGGAGTATTTTGTTGGGAGGTGTTAGCTGGCCCTGATTGTTTCCTGTGTGGAATTCCCCTGTTTATTTACTGTCCTGGTTTTAGAGATTGTATTGTTCTGCATTGTTCTATCCCAGTAATTATTTCATATTAAAGAAGAATCTCACTTATCCAACATTCGCTTATACAATGTTCTGGATTATCCAGCGCAGTCTGCCTTTTAGCTGGCCCTGATTCTTTCCTGTTTGGAATTCCCTTGTTTTCAGAGTGGTGTTGTTTGCGATATTTCATGTGCTTCTACTGTCTGTGGCCCTGAGAAAACAGGATTTGCCAGACTTTGATGATGGGAGTATTTTGTTGGGAGGTGTTAGCTGGCCCTGATTGTTTCCTGTGTGGAATTCCCCTGTTTATTTACTGTCCTGGTTTTAGAGATTGTATTGTTCTGCATTGTTCTATCCCAGTAATTATTTCATATTAAAGAAGAATCTCACTTATCCAACATTCGCTTATACAATGTTCTGGATTATCCAGCGCAGTCTGCCTTTTCATAATCAATGTTTTTGTAGTCAGTGTTTTAAATTCATTGTGATATTTTAGTGGTAAATTTGTAAATACAGTACAGTAGAGTCTCACTTATCCAACATAAACGGGCCGGCAGAACGTTGGATAAGCGAATATGTTGGATAATGAGGAATTAAGGATAACCCTATTAAACATCAAATTAAGTTATGATTTTACAAATGAAGCACCAAAACATCATGTTAGACAACAAATTTGTCAGAAAAAGTAGTTCAGTACTGTGAAGGCACGCTGGGGGAAAATGGCTATCTCTAGGTCTGGCTACCCAAGCGGCTTCGGTTTACCTTATAATTATACCTCAAACCCCAAAGTAAATACTCTAGAAGCTGATTAAAGATAACCAAAAATATGTTTATTGAAAACAGGAAACAGTCCTTTTAATGTATTAGAAATAATATGAGGTAAAATCACTGAAATTATACAGAAATAAAACTATATTGATTAAGAATGAAAGCTATAGAGACTATAAAGGATAAACACATAAGCTATGAGGAAAGGTAGGTACTAGGCTGTGATAAGCACTATCTATAATGACTATAATGACTCTGAGGTAAACTATCAGCTATAACTATGTGGTAAATACCAGCTATAGTGAACTATCTATAATAACTCTGAGGTAAACTATAAGGTGATAAGCTATAAGGTAAGTACATAAGGTAAGTACTTTACTATGAGGTATACTATCTAAGCTACAGGTAAGTACAAGGCTATGAGGTAAACTGTAAGGTAAGTACGTGGCTATGATGAGCTCTATCTGTAATGGTAAGTATGAGGCTATGAGGTAAATACCTAAAGCTATGATGTGACTATAAGGTAAGTACAAGGCTATGAGGTAAACTGTAAGGTAAGTACAAGGCTATGAGGTAAACTGTAAGGTAAGTACAAGGCTATGAGGTAAACTGTAAGGTAAGTACGTGATTTATGTTGCCTGTTTGAATTTGCCAGGTCAAAGAACCCAGACCAATTCTAAGACCTATCTCTAAGGTTTTTCTCTGGAATGGCAATAGGAGGGAAAAAAGCCTCTAGAGATTAGCTCCCAGGCTGAACCATCTCATCCAAACCTAAAGGGGAGTCCCAAGCTCCACCCCCAAAACAGGAGCCAATGGAACATTCCTCCCAAGAACAGCAACCAGGAAATAAGCAAGGGAGGGAAAGCCAAGTAGGACAGCACAAGTACACAGTAATGCTATATAGTAATTACTGTATTTATGAATTTAGCACCAAAATATCACGATATATTGAAAGCATTGACTACAAAAATGCGTTGGATAATCCAGAATGTTGGATAAGCGAGTGTTGGATAAGTGAGACTCTACTGTAAATACTACATAGCATTACTGCGCATGGAACTACTTTTTCTGTCAAATTTGTTGTATAATATGTTTTGGTGCTTAATTTTTATAACGATTACCTAATTTGATGTTTAATTGGCTTTTCCCGAATCCCTTCTTATTATCCAACATATTCACTTATCCTGCCAGCCTGTTTACGTTGGATAAGTGAGACTCTACTGTATATTGATAATCTTAAATTATCTGCTTAGAACTGGATTATATGAGGCTCCTTCTTCACAGCTGTATAAAATGCACACTGAAGTGGATTATATGGTAGTGTGGAGTCAAGATAATCCAGTGCAAAGCAGATAATATAAGATTATAAATGGGTTATATAGCTGTGTGGAAGGGCCTTGAGTCTACACTGCCATATAATCCAGTGCAAATTAGATAATCTGTGGAAGAAGTCTGAGGCCTAAATCTGCCTGTCCCCTAACTGAAACCTGGCTGTCCCTTGGTTGCTAGGCAACCAAGTGGGCAGAGATTAGCCCTCTAAACTGGCAGCAATTGGATAAAAAAATTATTGCTCTTCCTCTAATTAGGACTTTATTTTTCTTTTCTTTTTGTTGTATCAACCTTGAGGCGTGGATGATGGGTTGTGTTGTCAAATTTTGAGGTTGGGGGGCCTGTACTTTTGTTGTTTTGTGAATTGCCGTGATGCCATCACTCTTTTATATATATATATATATATATATATATATATATATATATATATATTCTTCACATTTGGAAAAAAACTTACAGTGCATTTGATGGTTTTTCTGCAGGTACAACCTTTTTTCATTTTCTACACCATTGGTCAAATTCTTCCATCAGTGTGTCAGTATCTTGAAAGTACTCACTGTAAAGTTCTGTGCATTTGTTCAAGTTGAATTTCAAATGACCACAACTAACAGATAGAAACACTTGGAGTTCCTGAACTACTTGCCTGTGCTTTGTAGACCTTTCTTTAAGCTGACTGCAGAAACAGTCCAGAAATGGGATGTACACATTTAACCTATAATATTCCACAGATGTTGCTGAAGTTGCCTGGCTGTTGCTTTTATAAGTCTGTCTTGAACAGATGCGAGGAATGCTAACTTTTCCGCCCATAGACTCAACCACTGATCTTGATATGTCAAAGATGACCTGAAATTGTTTCACAGATTCTGTGTGCATCTCCCTAGACTACAGAAAATGTCCATATTCACTCTTTGTAATGTTTTGCTAAGCTGAAGAGTTGATGACAGAAACTTTCTTAGGATGGTTACTACAGATTCAGCATTTAGAACAGCTAAAAGAAGGTGTCCCACTTGGGAAAAAGTCTCATTGTTGTATAGAGGATTCTCTATACTCTCTATAAAAAAGCAGGCCAACTGCCTGCTCCGGCCCACCGTGAGGCCTAAAAAGGGGTGCTTGGGCAGTCTTAGCCATTCCAGAGGCGGGGCTGAGTCCGCTTCCTATTGGCCAAGGAGCCCGGTGGCGGGAATGTTTCCCACCACACAAGGGGCTACTGGGAAGGAGAAGCCCCCTGCCGATGCCATGACGGGGCTGGAGAGCGCCCCACACCACAACAATTGTAGCCTTTTCCATGATTTTGATACCCCGTTTCCCCTAAAATAAGACATCCCCAGAAAATAAGACCTAGTAGAATTTTTGCTGAATTGCTAAATATAAGGCCTCCCCCGAAAGTAAGACCTAGCAAAGTTTTTGTTTGGAAACATGCCCAACTAACAGAACACCAGAGCATGCAGGATCAGTAAATGTATGTACCATAGAGTGGTGTACATGGAAATAATGGTAGTAATAAGAAATTCTTGATAGGATTCACAGTTATGCTGGTTTGTGATGACAACTACTGTACAGTATATAATAAATGTTCATTTTTTGTTCAACAATAAATGTGAATTCTTTATGGAAAAATAAGACATCCCCTGAAAATAAGACCTAGAGCATCTTTGGGAGCAAACATTAATGTAAGACACTGTCTTATTTTTGGGGAAACACAGTATATTAGTTGGATATACATGATATATCCTGTCATACAAACTGAAAGTTTGCATCATAAGGTTTATATTTATGAATGTAGTTATATTTATAGATGTGTGCTCTGTTTTATACAATTTGTTTCAATGGTTGAATAATAATGGTCTGGGGCAAGTTCCTTTGAGCCTACCACCATGAGAATCATCTGGGCTATGTGTAGATGAGTAAGTTACGTATAAGTATTTCTTCATCAAAAGCAGTGATTACAAGGGTATTTTATTAGTCATATACTCCAACGACTATATCTGGAGAGTTCAGTAAAAATGGTACAATACTCAAGAAACATAAATCACTGACACATTTATGTCACTGCGTTATCATTTGACTACTCATCACTTGTTAGGGGGCAGCTGAACCTGAATCTATCGAAAAGCAGTTTTAGTTTGAGAAGACATTAAATATGAGCTATCTACATTGGTCTGGGAATCAGATGAATCAGAAACAAACAAAGTTGTATATGTTCAGCACAACTGCCAGCTTGGCACTATCCACTCTGTTAAATTTGGGCCCCCAGAATGAATCAGTAATAAATTAGTTTTGCAACATCAAATATTCTTCTTTTTCTTCCTCTTTTTTCTGGCCCTCATCTCACCCTTTCTTTTTGCCTTGAGAGTATTAATTTATTCTCCACAACACTGGCTTTGAAAGGATATCTTGGGTGTCCTAAAGGAGATGAGGGCAGGGAGCATTAAGACAACTTAAAATTGGCGCAGTGTAGATTAATTATCATTACTATTTTTTCTTGGAAGGGCTTAGCTGAATTCTTTACATTTAGGAAAATTACTCCCTTACCCCCATTTCCTACTTTAAATGGACAGAATTGTCTGGCCTCTAGAGTTAGACAAAAAGGTATAGAGAACATTCTGATGAGGTAAAAGGAGGAGTAATTTAATTGTCTAACTCCTTCTGTGCTAGAGAATATCAGACAGATGGGGAGGATAAAACAAGGAGCTCAATAATTAATTTTCATGTTCCTCACTAGTGGGACCTCTTTAATCCCTGTTCCTATGATTATAGAGAAAGGTTGGATTCTGAAGTTTTACTCATTAGCTATGTGTTGTATGAAAATACCTGTATTTTCAAAAGGAATAGTGACAAGAATGAAAAATTTCCGCTATTAAAAATATCCTGGTGTCAGGGACTTTTGTGAAAGAACAAAAACTCTCTGATTCCCTCAGATAAATAATGAAACAGATGGTTGTTGAAGGGTTAAAGGTCAAACCTTCCCTGTTGACTATAACACAAGGTTGACTTAAAAGATTTTCAGAAGTTATTCAAGATGCAGTATATTAGCCTGCGCCTTCCGCTTTTTAATGAAATGAATGGGGCTGTCTTTAAAATAATTTTTTAAAAAAAATTGCTAGTAGGCTGTACTGAAATTGCTCATTTTCAGAGGCTTGCTTTGTTTCTCACACCGGTGAATTATGCTTTGAAAACTGTATGTATAATATGGAATCTTGGTGAATAATTAAATTATCTTGTCCAGGGATACGGGTTAACCAAAGGGCTCAATTTTAATATTTAATTGATTTACTGAATTAACTGTTCACTTTCTGCCTAAATTAGTGCATGATGAAGCCATTGCTAAGAGACTCACAGCCTGGAAACATTATCAATAATGTAATGTGAAAAAAGAAAGAAAAACAAACATTTATATCAAAGAGGTTAAGCTTTTCAATCCATTATTAAGACTTTCCTTTTAAAAAAAGAGCGGAGGAAGCTCAATTAACTAAAAGACAGTTGGCATCAATCATATAATTCAACCTCATTTCACAGTCACTGAGATACAAATATTTAAAAATAATTTTATCAATCTCTTGTGCAGTTTAATTTCTAAGGTGAATAAAGAAGAATAGCAATGCAATTAATTTAATGTGAATGGAAGCACAGCTGCTAAAGCTCTTTATAAGAGTGTGTCTCCCTTCCTAAAAAATATATCAGTATGGTTAAAGGGCTTCAGTTGCTACAAAACCCTTCTGCCTACAGATCTAAATTGAGGTTATGATTAATTTTAAGCTGGGTAATATTTGACTCAAACCTTAGGAAATCAGCTAGAAAATCTGAAGGAAAGAAATTGAAACTTTAACATGTCATTGCAACTGAAGTCTCTGTAAAAGGAGATGAGCAGTCGTTCTGGACTAGTGGCAATAGCAATATGATCTGTAGTGTCAGATTACAATGGGTCCACATTAGGTTCTGACCTCAACAGGTTGTGTTTGGTCTAATTATCTAGAGGCTATTGGCAATTGTCAAAGGGCACAATCCACAGGGAATTTTGTCTGCACAAACTCCCTTCAAGTAGAAAAATGTCCTGGTGGATTGGACCCAACAAAGTTTTGAACTACAAACCTCTGGTTTCCAGATGTGTGTTTGCTATAGGCATAGTAGGCACAGACAAAGCACATTGCTGCATGCTTTCTATTTTCAGGCTGTTACCTTTTTGTAGGTACATCATGGATATAATGAAAGTCCCGAGTCTTTTTGGCACTCTTTCTGTTGCTTCTTACCAGGTCCATAGCCAGGATTTTGATTTGGGAGGGGCTGGGATTTTGGTTTGGGGGGGGGGGGCTGAGTCTGGATGAGAGCATGTCTACCCTAGCAAACCTTTTGTATCATTATCCCAGTACCCCCATGCATATGGGATATATTGAGCATGGTAATCAGATCATGATAGGAATAAACATATCAGTTTAAATAATAAATGTAAGGCCTTTTTGCAGACCCCCCTGAGAATTTCGGGGGGGGGGGGGGGCTGAAGCCCCTCAAGCCCCCCCCCCCCCCGGCTACATACCTGCTTCTTACCATTTCCAATGAATTTGAGTGAAAACTGGAAATCCCTCACTCCACTTTCTAAGCTAAAGACACAGTACTTTGACCTGGATTCAAACAACAATATGGACGTCTTCACATGGGGCAAATTTCAGTGGCAACTCTGGTTCGGCAGCAGCTTCGCCATGGAGCCCACCAGCTCCCATCACACACCGAGGTGTCTCCATGGAAAAACTGTTGCGGAACCAGAGTTGCCATCAAAAAGGCTTCCCATGCTTTCATTGCCCTCAATCGGGAAAGCTGGCTGGCGGATGATTCCCTTCATGTGATAAAGTAGAGGGGAAGCCTGGACGGTGAGGGGCATGGGGCGACGGGTTCCCACATGCCTGGATGTGTACTGCCAGAATCGTCACGATCCATGGTGATTCCAGCAGCACATTTTAGGCCGGGCTGTGGCGCAGGCTGGTTAGCAGCCAGCTGCAACAAATTACTCTGACCAAGAGGTCATGAATTCAAGGCCAGCCCATGCCTGCGTCTGTCTCTGTCTCTGTTCTATGTTATGGCATTGAATGTTTGCCTTATATGTGTGCAATGTGATCTGCCCTGAGTCCCCTTTGGGGTGAGAAGGGTGGAATATAAATACTCTAAATAAATAAATAAATTAAGAGCTCCTATGTCAGATTCCATGTGGATCTGCATCACTATCCTCCTTGAGAGCCCTCCTGCACTCATCTAAAAGTCTATCTTAAATTAGGAATAATCTCAAAATAAACACACAGCACAGCTTGAGGAATTATTGCAAGGGATGTGGGGAATAAAAATGCCATCCAGCATATATAAAACTTTTATATACATGAAAGTCTTCATGGAAACTGGCAATTCTAAATATACATAGACTAAAAACATTGGCTAAGATCTTACATCAGGATTGTGCACATTAAATTGCCACATTGCTCATTGCTTATCATCCTTGTGTCAAATTGCACCAGTGCATAACTAAATGCACAATCAAGTGTGCACCCAAAGAACCATTTGTACCAATGTCATCAGTGCAAAGGAGTGAACATCAGTCAAGGATGTGCATCCACATGTTCAATGGCATCACATGTGCAATTCCACTTCTAACACTTTGACCTGCAAGTGAACGTTGTCCATTGGACAAAATTGCCCAGCCTCTTCTAGAAAACCTATACAGTAGACCCTTGGTATCTATCCACTCAGACTTGGTTCCAGGACCTCCACTGGATTCCAAAATCCATAGATGCTCAAGTCCCCCCCCCTTTTTTTTTTTACAATAATGTAGAAAAATGATATTCTTCATATAAAGATTGGATTTTTGGACTCTTTAAAATATTATCAACCTATGGGTGGTGAAATCCATGGACGCAGATACAGATGGCCAACAATATGTGTATAAGGCACATATGGCTTTGCAGCCACTTCCTGCTCCATAGTTTCATTGGAAATAATTTAGGCTGCCGCAATCAATTTTAAATTGTGAATTTTTATCTGCATTTCATCAGTGGATTTTAATTTGTATTTTAACTCTGTGTATTTTTCTAAGTGCTTGAATAATGTTTTATCTTTCGTTTTAATGATATTGCACCCAGCCTTAAACTATGGTTTTGCTGAAAACACATTGAAAGGTATAGATGTGAAGAAGGAAAAATGCACTTTAAATTAGCAGGATGGAAAAGTTTGAGGGAGTCAAAATGGCAGAGAGGGGAAAACCCTGTAGGTTTGGGCTAATGCAGGCATGGCCTACTTCCATTTGACCAACTGGTCCCTTGTTGAATTGCTAATCCCAGATTGAACATGAGTCAATTACACTATGTAACAAAATTTGAAAAAAAAATCTATTCCTGGTTTGAAAGTGTCATTTTTTTACTTAATTGTGTGATACTTACTTTGAAAGTAGTTGTTATACTCCAGAAACTTTGTTTTTGTTTTTATTCTTCTACTAGCTTGGGGACCCAGCGGTGCCCGGGTCATTTGAGAATGGCATTATTTGTCTTTGAATGTCATGCATTTTGTTTGGAGTGGGTGAACTACAATTCCCAGAATCGTGGCTCAATCCTCCCCAAACCCTGCCAGTATGAAAAGTTGGCCATTTTGGGGCCTGTGTAGCAAGTGTGGTCCAGATGTGTCCTTGGCTGGTCGTCGCCTGGGTGCAGTACTGTCTGGATGGGGATGAATGACAACAACTCCCAGAGTTCTGGGACAATTTCCCCAAAACATCTGTCAGTAAAGCAGGCAATGTCCAGTCTGTGAACTACAACTCCCAGAGGCAAAGGACAATCACCCTGAAGTTTGGTCTAGATCCGTTATTGGCTGGGTTCAGTAGTCTTTGGATGCAGGTGAACTACAACTTTCAAAATAAAGGTCCATTCTCAAAAACACCTGCAGTATGTTCAGTTGGTCATGAGGATTCTCTGTGCGAAGTGTGGTCCTGGTCCATTGTCGGTGGGGGTCACTGTTTCTCTGGATGCAGGTGAACTATAACTTCCTTTTCCCCAAACTTGTCCAATATGTTCTGTTGGTTATGGGGGTTCTGTGTGCCAAGTTTGGTCCTGGTCCATCATCAGTGTAGTGCTCATTAATTGCAGGTGAACTATAAACTCAAGTAGCTACCACTTCCAAATGTCCAGGTCAATTGCCCTCCAAACCCCCCAGTATTGAAATGTGGGCATATCAGGTATGCATGGCAAGTTTGGTCCAGACCCATCATTGTTTGGGTTTATAGTGTTCTGGGTGTAGGTGAACTATAACTCATTTAAATTCCCCAATAGGAGTCACAGTGCTTTGACTTGGTGTGGGCTGAACTACAACTTCCACTATGTGGCGTCAATTCCCCAAACTCCTCCAGTAAATGTAGTTGCAGCTCAGTTCTGCTCTGTTTGTTATGCAGACAGATGTGAAAGGAAAGGGCAGTAGGCGGGATCATGTAAAGTTCACAGAAATGGAGAACCCTGGGATGCTTGCCTGTGGTGCAAGGGCAGTAGGCGGGGTCAGGCAAATTTCATAGTAATGGAGAACCCTGGGGTGCCTGCCTGTGGTGGAAGAAAAAGCAAAATCTAGGATGAAACGGTCCCCAAATGAAAGCATTCCTTGGGTGGTGGGCCGTAGTGGTTGGGGAGGACATTGGCAGGGTTTGGCCTACATGTTCATGGTGCTCGCTGTAACCGCAATGTCAGTGCAAAGAAGTGACTTGCTGGTTTCTCCAGAGTGAGAAGTATAGCCTGTTTGTGGAGGCCGGAGGCTGTCTGTGTGAGTGGACACCCATGCCCCATACACACATATGGGTTTTCATTTTTATTATGGATTTAGATTACCTAAAACCCCAAAATCTGTAATTTTCTTTAATGAAAATATCTCATTTTAGCCTTTCAAAACAATTTTTGCATTTTAATAAACTTTCCCATGTTTTTGTGATAGAACCAATAACGAAATGACATGTATAACCCAGGAACATAGTGTTACTGATTTGGCATCAGCCTGGCTATTAAGGTTGCTGTTTGGGTCCTGAGCTGTTATATAAGTTCTTTTCCACCAATCCAAAAGCATATCCATTTATGTCTTGATCTGAATAAGGTTTGTGTTGAATAAGGTTTGTTTTTCACTTAGTAAAGTTGTGGCCTGCCCTTTTATCCAGCATCTGGTCTTTCGATCTCAGTCCAAACCTGTATAAGTAAGTCCTACTCCAGCTCATCCCCTGGTGCATTGCCATGGTCTGTGTTTTTAATTCAAAGATACACATAGATGCACAGTGACATCAACATCAAAACCTTTTGTGTAGAGATATTCCAATTAAAATTGAGGTTTTTAAAGAATATAGTCAATGAATCAATCAATTAATGGATTAGTGTTTACAGACCAACAGAGACAGAAGACACTATTGTGATTTAGATCCAAAGTATTCAGGGACGTTCCATTCTCATCAATGAAAAGTGTGTCATATAAGAACAGCACAGTGATAAAAATCAGAAATCTCTACAGGCTCAAGGACTATGAGGTTATGTCCTTATTCAGATTTTTTTTTAGAAAAAAAAAACCCTGGAAAATATATGTTATTTTTTAAAAACCAGATGTTCAATAGTCAATTCTTAATTTGTTCATATCAGGTTTTTTTCTTGCAACCTTCTGTTTTTTATTTTGAACATTGGTTTGTAAATATTAGCATATGTTTACTGATATGCAGACAAAAAGGTCAAAGGGTTGCATATATAATAACATCATATCTTTAGCCTATTAACCTAATTAGCCATGCAAGCACTGCAGGTAAGAATAACATGACCCACCTGTATTTAGACTTGCAAGCAGGACTTCATTTTCATCAAATAATAATAAAAACAATAAAAAAACTAGCTCTTCTTTGTTGTGTATTTGGAGGCTAGAAACTCTAGCGACTTCACAGCAGACTAGTGATGATTCCATAATTTGATCTCCCTTTTCCCCCAGAATAGAAAATGACCTGTTAAAACATCCCTAAGAGAATATGAATTAGCCCAGGTCAATAGGAGGTCAAATAGACAGGGTGCTAAAATCCCTTTACTACTTTGTAGTATTTTATGCTAATTCATTCCCCTTTTCTGTGATAAACAAAGCCAGTTGAAAGTAGATAGCATCACACAGTGATGGGTCCCAAAGCTACAATTTAATACAAATCTAGTAATTCCATTGTACAACACATCCAGTTCATTTAGAAGTGATGAATACTAAAGAAGGTCTAGAATTGAAATGCCTTTCTCACTCAGCAGATACCCTCCACATTCAAGAAACTGAACAGTTCCATTTGATACCTACATCTAAATAGTGTTTATGATAGCAAATCCAGAAACTCTCAAATAAAAACCCCAGGCAATCAATAGACGTTCACAATTTTGCAACTTAAGGACAGTAATGCTACTCACACTGATTTTTTTTTCCAGGTCAGGAGCGACCTGGGAAACTGCAAGTCTTCCCAATTTGCTTCTGGTGTGAGAGAATTGGCCGTCTGCAAGAACGTTGCCCAGGGGATGCCCGGATGTTTTTTTATTTTTATTTTTTACCATCCTTGTGGGAGGCATCTCTCATGTCCCCACATGGAGCTGGAACTGACAGACGGAACTCATCTGCGCTCTCCCCAACCGGCAATCTTCAGGTCAGCAACCCAATCTTCAAGTCTGCAGTCCTGCCAGTATAAGGCTTTAATCCATTGAGCCACCGGGGCCTCTCACTCACACTGATGAAATGCACAGATTCTATTTGCTACAGCTTAGTTTCTGCTTTGTGTTTTTGCCTTTGCCCATACCCTACAAATATTTTGTGTGATTTGAGATTGGTTCCTTTAAAAAAGGTGTTTCTCTCCATCCTTTCTTGTTTTACTCCTGACTTCCAAATAGCTTAATCTATTGTCTGCTGCTGCTACAAAAAAAATAGTTGTTCAGGTATTTTAACATATGTCCATTGCAGGTACAATTGCCCCTCCATATCCATGGGCTTCAGTTCTGTGGATTCAACCAAAGACTTAAAATACACAACATAATACAGAATGCACAATGCAAGTAGTGAATGAATGAGATATAAAGATGGAGAGAGAGTGAAGATCTGAGAAATGGTGGGAACCTAAATGTAGTGTTTGCTTCTGACATTTCGGAGCTCCCCAGTATCTCTCCAGTCTTATGTCTATCTCCATCTTACATCTTGTTTGTTCTATTTATATAATGGAACTTGATCACCCATGAGTCTTTGTATTCGTGGGGGATCCTTGAATCAACTTGCCATGGATTCCTTGGGGGGTCTTTCTGCAATTACCATATCTTCTGCTGGCAAGGAAGAGAAGTAGCTCCAGTAAAAAAAAAATACACACACACACATACAAATAAGAAATTGATGGGTTTTGTACTACTGCAGTTGCAGTACTCTGTAGAATAATGTGATGAAGACAAACCAGAGAAGGCATAATACATGACTTTTGCTAACTTTAATGCTTCATAGAAGGCACAACAAAGGGTTTTACTAATTTTTAATTGTATTTACTCTGTCATTATCAATAACCTTTGACCAGCCTGTTTCATTGCCCATAGTGTTTCTATTAACCAAGGTGAATTGTGGGATCCACAGCGCCGGTGTTTTGGAGCAATAACATCAATGTCCCTTTCCCTTTCTCCAAGGAAATTAAAAGGACAGGATCTCACTCCATCACCACCCTCACTCACATATGCTTGAGTTGCGAACAAGTAAAATATTGTCTCAGAAAGTTCCGAGATAGGACACTTTTAATTTAAGGGCAGCTAACTTTTCTGGTGGGTAAGATGGTGAAGATATTCTTTCAACATTTCCTTCATCTCCTCAGAATAAAATTCTTTATGAAGTACATTTCTGAAATTTGCATTTAACACTAAACTCTCACTGAGACCTCTTCCATCAAGAATGACTCGTGTTCTATATTCTTTAGATCTCACTTCTACAAGAGCTCTTTTTTTGGGTTTAATAATTTGCCAGTGCCAGAGAAAGGAGTTAGTTTCCTGAAGTTTCTCGATGCAGCTGACACACATTTTGAATTATGAAGCACTGAATACATTCCTATTTAAAAATATTTTTTCATATTTTTATATATGCAAAAATGGGTTTCATTTTTTGGCCAGGGAGAGGGGGAACATTCTTTAGTAAAAGCTAAATTTTAGGTTGCATCTTTATAAATAAAATCCGTATTGTCTGAAATGAGGAATATCAAAATCTATTTAATTGTCCTTTTATTAATATACTTTAATACTAGGCTACAATGGAAGGAGCACAAAATGTGACTAGTTAATTTTTAATACATGTATGGAAATGTATTAGGAAATTAACATACTGGAATTGAATAGGGCCATATTTTATTTGTTTTGGTATTTAGCTTTCTGAATCTATGAACTGCAAGAGGTTCATATACAGACCTCCTTACCCATCCCTGGTTGAAACAAATGGGGTGGGGGCCATCCAATCACCCCCATTAGTGTTATCCCAGGGTCACAACACAAGGCTTGCAACTTAAAATGAGGTTGTGCCCCAAGTCAGCATTTGGGGTGTGGTGGGGAAGGAGTATACTCCCTCCCCGCTGCACACCAGATGCTCCCCATCATCAAATTGGTGCCTATAGGTACTCACCATAGTTCTTACTTTCTCCCTCAGTACTTGTCATGAACAAGGGCTAAATATCTGCTTTGTCCCCCTTTCCTCATGAGGCTTCCCAAAACAGCTTAAACACTCCTTAGCAGTTCACTCAGGAGCACCATGTTGTCCACTTCAGACAAGTGGACTCCCTCAATTCTGTATGTATTTATTTATTTATTTATTTATTTATTTATTTATTTATTTATATACCACTCTTCTCCCCCAAGGGGACCCTGCAGGACTTGATCCTCTCAAAAACTACCCAGAGATGCAATAAAACTGGCAAATGGAGGGAGGAAACGTGGAGGCAGTGACAGACTTTATATTTCTAGGCACGAAGATCATTGCAGATGCAAACTGCAGCCAGGAAATCAGAAGACGTCTACTTCTTGGGAGGGGAGCAATGGCCAACCTTGACAAAATAGTGAAGTGCAGAGACATCACACTGGCAACGAAGGTCTGCATAGTCAAAGAAATGGTATTCCCCCTAGTAACCTATGGTTGCGAGAGCTGGACCATAAGGAAGGCTGAGCGAAGGAAGATAGATGCTTTTGAACTTTGGTCTTGGAGGAAAATCCTGAGAGTGCCTTGGACCGCAAGAAGATCCAACCAGTCCATCCTCCAGGAAATAATGCCTGGACGCTCACTGGAGGGAACAATATTAGAGGCAAAGCTGAAGTATTTTGGCCACATCATGAGGAGACAGGAAAGCTTGGAAAAGATCACGATGCTGGGGAAAATGGAAGGAAAAAGGAAGAGAGGCCAACCAAGGGCAAGATGGATGGATGGTATCCTTGAAGTGACTGGGTTGAACTTGAAGGAACTGGGGGCGATGACGGCCAACAGGGAGCTCTGGCGTGGACTGGTCCATGAGGTCACGAAGAGTCGGAGACGACTAAACGACTGAGCAGCAGCAGCAGAGGCTTTTTCAGGGTTTTCCTGATCTTCATTCATTTATTTAACAACAATAACAACAACAACAACAACAACAACAATTTTTTGTATCCCGCCCTATCCCCTCATGGGGACTCAGGATAGCATTTATCTCCTCATTTAAGCAAGATGCCAAATCTGTCAAGGCATAATGTCTACCCATATGAGAGTCACATCAGGCCACATGGCTTGCATGAAATGGAGCTCCTCTAGGCTTGTCTAATTTGTTCATGTAAAGAAATATGTCTTTTTGACTTTGACAGAAAATGGAGTTTGGTATTTGAATATTTAGAAAAGAAGACAAAGGTAGACTTTAAACTAGCAGCAGCTGCTGCTCAGTCGCATGGTCGTTTCCGACTCTTCGTGACTTCATGGACCAGTCCACGCCAGAGCTCCCTGTCAGCCGTCGCCACCAGTTCCTTCAATGTCAAGCCAGTCACTTCAAGGATACTGTCCATCCATCTTGCCCTTGGTCGGCCTCTCTTCCTTTTTCCTTCCATTTTCCCCAGCATCGTGATCTTTTCCAAGCTTTCCTGTCTTCTCATGATGTGGCCAAAATACTTCAACTTTGCCTCTAATATCCTTCCCTCCAGTGAGCAGCCGGGCATTATTTCCTGGACGATGGACTGGTTGGATCTTCTAGCAGCAACGGGAAGTTATTAATATAAATATAAGCAGAGAATTTAATGAGATATTAGTTTCACATTGAGTGGTGTTGGAAGTCATGGATGGTGGTTCGCGGGTGGGAGGAGGGGTTGAGTGTGGTAGACAGATGTATTTGTATTATGTGTATTTGATGTATTTCTTTTATTTTTTACATCCTGTATATCACATTTATACAATAAAATTTAATTAAAATTAAAAAATACATATTTTTGTTAACTAAGATGAATATATCATTTCAGCAAAGTAACTGTACTTTTTGGTCTTATTAGCATCACAGAATCTGTGTGAGTTCATAACAAAATATGTAACAGCTTTTAGTAAAACATGATGATGATGATGATTTTTCTACTTTTTTTTTAAATTGAGCATGCAGATTCTAACTTTGTGCTCACCAAAATCTTTTCTAACTCCTTCCAATGCACTTAATTTAGATAATCTTCTTTACATAAATCCCCATGTTTCAACAAGTCAATATGCGAGATCTTTGCTGTAACAATTCTGCCTCTCTTCCATTAAGTTCTCCTTCATTTGGTTTTTGGCTTTTTTTTTCATTCAGTGCCCTTTGCCCACCTGAACAAAACTAGCCTTCACAGAAATGCTTCAGAAGTTACTTCCCTGACAGATAATATTACTCTGAAACTTTTGTCAAAAACACCCAGTGAAATAATGGTTGCTTCCTCTATACTATTTCCTAGTGTAATGAACACAATTTTAAGCAGCCACATCTGATTTTTCATGTCATGTTAAATTATTACCCTTTATGGGCAATTAACTGGTTGGGTATGAAAACACCCATGCAAGGGATGGGTCAATAGACACATCTAATGTCAAATTCATCTGAATGGCAGAAAACAGAAAACGGTCTCCAAAGAAAAGCATTCTGTCTAAAATATGATAAAGGCTGGCCAAACAACATTACATTTAGTGATAAACGTGTTACTGAGTACAAAGCTCTGTGTTGAGAATGGATTCCTCCACTATTAAAGAAAATAAATGGCATCCATGAAATAACTCAAGAATTTCATGCCTTGAAAACAATTTTCTGGTCTGCTCCACCGACACATATCCTTACATGACTTGGACATGTATTTATTTCTTTTATTTATTTGCTGCCTTTCTCCAAGACTGGGATTCAAAGTATTCCATACAAAGATTCAGATAAAATATAAACAATACCATTTTAAAAACAATTAGAATCAAATACAAACAACAGTATAAAAATTAAAAAGCATAAAAAGCTTGAAATAAGATACACCCAGAGCTGGTGGGGAGGGTCCCTTTAGCAATTATTCATTAAAAGTATGTTTGAACAAAATGATCTTTGTCTGTGGTTTTAACCCTGTTTTCCAAGGAAGATTAGGCTTAATGGTTGAAACCTTTGGTAGCACAGAAAGAAGCTATCAATATCCTATTTTTTCCGATAAAACAACGTAATATTTTGCCATCTTTGGACAAGATGAAGTTAAAAGTATTATGGTTCAGTGGGAAGTTTTCAATAAGACATGTGCCCCTACACATGTTAATTGCAGATGAAATGGCATTAAATGAAAGATACACTACGGGTCCTTCCAGACAGCCATATAACCTAGAATATCAAGGTATATAATCCACAATATCTGCTTTGAATTGGCTTATTTGAGTCCACACTGCCATATAATCCAGTTCAATGTGGATTTTATACAGCTGTGTGGAAGGGGCTTACATTTATAGGAGTACATGTTCTGTCAATAAGGGAGGGAGGAGACTTCCATCTCATGAAACACAGGGTGGTAGTGAGGATACTTGTAGCTGATCCCATTTCAAAACAGGCTCAACTGTTCCCATAGGTCCTAAGTCAAGGGGAAGTCTGAATTCTGTGGCATAATTGGGATTTTTAGTCCAACTTTTGCTAACACAGGGTAAGGACACATTGACGTGGCCTTGACTTGTTTTACCTTAGATCAGCCCTGTCCAGCATTTGGCCCTGATGATGCTGATTTGCTTTTACACCAACTTAACTGGTCAGTGTAGATGAGGCCTCAGATTAATGAAGAACAAAAGTGAAGACAAAAAATCCCTGACAGATTGAACTCTAATTAATGGAGATGCCATAGGTCAAAGTCATCAGTTAACAATAACAACAAGGGCCAATAACTAGATGACCGAGAACACAGAGAATGTTATTATATCTAAGTACTTTCCATGTCCTTATAGTGGCACACCATAGTCACACCACCAAAGTACTTTGTTCAGCCAGCATCTTAAAAATTACACGTCTCTTTCTCTCAGTCATTCATTCCATTTTACAGACTAAAATTATAAGAATAGATTAATAGGAAAAGCAGGTGTCCATGGTCATCTTAAAGATATCCACTGATCATATGACATGCTTTGTCACATGAAGGTGGCAAATTGGCCTAGAAGCAGGATTGTCATCTATGGTGATAGTTCTTATCATATGACACAGTCTTTCAAGACATTGCCAAGCTACCATCTTCTTGTGTCAGACACTTCTATTGATGGACAAAATCTGCCAATAGCCCCTGATCATGCCACAGTGCAGTGACTTACCTTGTGTGATGATTCTGAGTCAACATCATAGGTGGGATTGTCCTCATCTCCCTCTGTCCCCCATTTTAAAAGTTGCTACATTTTGCTGTAACTGAGAAGATGTTTATAAAAATAATTTTACAAACCAAATAAATCTTACACCAACCTAACTGGTTGTAACAGGAAGTACAGCTGTAGGACCACGGATTGGGTAAGTGTTGCTGTTGCACAACCATGGAAACCATGATACCGGGGATTATCATCTTTGTAAACTGCTACTATCTGTACTTGTGCAAATGCTTTGGAATGAAGGCTTAGTACAATAAAGTCCGACATCTCTTGCCTTATTTTAACAGATGACTAAAGAGAAATTATTTTGGGCAGCCAGTATCACAAAATTCTAAGGATCATCTTGACTTACACGGTTCTCAAAAAAGAAGAAAGGTAGTTCAGTAATGGAACAAAATACTGTGAAACTAGATCAGGTCTGAACTGTCTGCTTAAAAAATGAAAAAGTAACATCTCAGGTTTTTTCATGAATTTTTAATTTGAGATGACACCTTTGACTGAATGTGACAGTGGAGCAGATCATTTGTGTAATTACAGCAACAATCGTCCAGAAAGGAGAGACAGTCTGCAAAGCATATAAAACATGAAATGGATTTGATAGCATATGAACCTTGTAACCAGAGCTGCAGGAACCCCCTGGCTTTGTGAGGCTATAAACCTGGTAATGTCTTAGCTAAGCCACTAAAAAAGCATGAGATCATTTCTCTCCCTTCTCTCAGATGAAGTATGTATGTAATTAATAAAGTGAGAAAGTCAACTTTTAACGAGGCTGAGACCGCTTGGTCCTCTACCGACAAGAAAAACAGTTATACAATGTGTATACACTTGAAGTGGGAGGGGAGGCAGGAAAAAATGGTGTGGAAAAAATGAGAAGCAGCATTAGTATGCAATTTCCAGCAGTGGAGTTCAGGTAATAGTAATAATAATAATAATAATAATAATAATAATAATAATAATAACAACAACAACAACAACAACAACAACAACAACAACAACAATAAACCAGTACAGGTGGTCCCGGTGGTGATCGGCACATTGGGCCAAAAGATCTCAGCCGGCATTTGGAAACAATAGACATTGACAAAATCACAATATGCCAACTGCAAAAGGCCACCCTACTGGGATCTGCACGCATCATCCGAAAATACATCACACAGTCCTAGACACTGGAAGGGTTCGACTTGTGATTTTGTGATACGAAATCCAGCATGTCTATTTTGTTTGCTGTGTCATAATAAAATAATAATAATAATAATAATAATAATAATAATAATAATAATAATAATAATAATAATAGAAGAAAATTGTGCAAGAGTTTACATGTGATGTCTACTATAAAGTGTAAAAATGCATTCTTTATTCTTGACACCAAAGCAAACTCTTTTTTTCTTTCAAAATAATTCTTATAGCTAGCACCACCTCTTCTATACAATAAGTCTTGTATAAAGCCAAAATATCACACAAACACCTGAAAGGGAGGAAAGAGAGCAGTGCAACATATTTTATCAGCTTAACAGAAAAAAGGAATTGTAATAATAGCAGTAGTACGAATACTATGCAGGAGTGTCCTCCAGTTCAAGTGCCCTTCAAGATACACATGGCTACAATTCCAACCATCCTCAGCCAGCATAGCTAACACCATGGACTATTCACATGATGACCACAGAAAATATACTGGTATATTTTCTGCTACAGTCTTTCCAACTACATATCACTAAATAAAAATGTCACTTTATTTAAAAAAAAAAAAACTCAATGGAGAATCTGTGGAAATCTTGTACACAGGAGCAGAGTCCCAGAGGCTAAAGAGGAAGCTGGCGGTGAGCTGTGCTTGGGAAAACCTTAACTTCTGGAGTGTGCTAGAGAGCTGAGTATTTGTTTCTTGTTTGTTTAAAGGCTGTGTGCTTGTTTGTAAGGTGGTGTGTTTGTTTTTAAGGCTTTGTGGTTAGGTGCATGCAAATTCAACAGCATTCATCTCTGACTAAAGTTAAGGAGGAAAAAAATGGGTTGTTTTGAAGAGAAGGATAGGAGTTCTGGGAAAAGTTCCTGCTTAGAAACTTTATTACCTATTATGAAACACAAAGAAGGATCTATGGTCAACTGTGGGACCTGTGGAATGTTTGTCTTTTTGTCAGAATACATGACAAGCTACATCTGCAGCAAATGCAAACAGGTTACTATGTTGGAAGAGAGGATCCAGCAACTGGAGGCCTGAATCTATACACTTAAGCAGATCAAGGAGTTTGAGTTTTGCTTAAACACAGCCCAGTAGACTGTCCTAGATGTATAATGCATATCGAATGCACCTAGAGAGTAGCTATGAGGAGGTCACTTCAAATGTGAAGGTCGACACTTGGAGAAATGTAACACGTAAAAGGAGGAGGAGGAAGAAGAAGACCAAGCATCATTCTGATAATCTAGAGTTGCAGAACTGAGATGTTGAGGAATTAGAACATATTGGCGAGGATGAGAGGTTTTTGGATACAACTGAGTAGACCGTCCTTGATGAATTCATTCCAGGTGTTTCTAGGAAGGAGGAGGCCAGTTCACAAATACAAAATCTGGAGTTGTAGAATCAAATGGAAGCTCTTTCCACAATCAGAAATGATGCAGAAAAATAACACTCTGGGGAGGATGAAGGGTTCTTGGACACAGCTGAGTGGATTGTCCTTAATGAATTCAGGACAGATGTCTCTAA
Source organism: Anolis carolinensis (assembly GCF_035594765.1). NCBI lineage: Eukaryota > Metazoa > Chordata > Lepidosauria > Squamata > Anolidae > Anolis > Anolis carolinensis. The sequence continues at coordinate 199,792,727 of NC_085843.1, forward strand.
GTAAAAGGCCAGTTTAGAGCTACAGAATTCAGTCAAAAATGAAGAGGAACAGAAACAAGAGAAACATGGTCAGTTTTCAGGAGATCTCTCTGGCCTCCTTTCAGATTCAACACAGGAAAAGGATCCTGTCTGTCCCCAGTGGAGACATGTTCTGGTAATAGGGGACTTCCTCTAGAGAAGAACAAAAGCAGCCATTTGCAAATGTGATAGGATGCCTCGAGAAATGTGCTGTCTTCCTGGGGCAAAAATCCACAATGTAACTGACTGGTTGATGAGACTCATTAAGCCCACTGACCATCCTCCTCTCCTGCTGGTTCATGTGGGAATCAATGATGCTGCAAGTCATAGCCTACAAAACACTATCCTAAGTGTAGAATACTTCACTTAGACAGAAAAATGAAATGCTCAGAGATATTGACAAGCTGGAAGGTGTCCAGGGGAGGGTGACTAAAATGATCAAAGATCTGGAGACCATACCCTATGAGAAGTGGCTTAAAGTGCTGAGTATGTTTAGCCTGAAGAGAAGGTTGAGAGGAGACATGATAGCCATGTCTAAATGTCTAAATGCTTGAAAGGCTTTCGTAAGGAAGAGGGAGCAGGCTTGTTTTCTGTTTCCCTGGAAAAATAGGAAAATGGGTTCAAAATACAGGAAAGGAAATTCCACATGAATATTAGGAAGAACTTCTTGACCATACAAGTTTTTCAATAGTAGAACTCTCTGTCTCGGAATGTGGTGGAAGCTCCTTCCTTGGAGGCTTTTAAACAGAGGCTGGATGGCTATCTGTTGGGGGTGCTTTGATTGTGCTTTTCCTGCATGGCAGGGGGTTGGACCGGATTGTCCATGTGGTCTCTTCTAACTCCATGATTCTATAATTCTATGATAAGTAAAGATGATTTTTTCCTCCTTCTGGTATAAATCGTGTACTAATTCAGATAATTTATGAGCGAGTTTAAAAATTTACCCAAACAAATGTATTATATTTTGCTATTCATGCAGCTAATTAGCCTTAGTTAACTGAAGCATATCCTTTGAAAAAATTAAGGACAGGTTTATTTTGCCCTCTGAAGAATTGTCCATAATTTACACAGTTAATATTAATATTTCTGAAGCATTTTAATTGTTAGTTGGTGGTGTCATTGGAGACTATCTAATAACAAGCTTCTCAGACTGCTGCTCAAATGACTTGTAAAGATTTGTCTTCTAACAGGTTGAAGTAGCTATTGGCAAGTCCAATGCCAAAGTTTTTTTCTAATTATAATCAGGATAAAAGACAGTGAGAGCAGTTTATCTTCCCTATTATGTCCCATAATGCAGGAAACCTACAGAAATGAATAATGCCACTCTGTGGGTTTTGATGTTCTCTAGTTTGGGTGAACAGCTGGGATGAGACAATATTCTAAGTGTTCCCATGGTTATAACATGGAATCCCAATGGTGGAAGGGTTTTCTAATCCCACAAGCATCATATTCACAAGAGAGACTGGTGCATTAAGCAATTTGTTTTAGAAATCTAAAGAGTCTCACCCCACACTGCATCACCTCAGAACTTTTTCTACATGAGATGTCGTACGTGTGTAGAAGCTATTTCAACTAAAATTGTGTGCTTTTGTTTAACTTAAATTTTTAATTTAGCCTCCCTCTATGATGACTCTAATCCTTACTTTTGAACAAGGTGATCCTTCTCAAAAGATAAGGATAGGTTTATTGTGTTAAATGGAAGTAGTGGTGGCTGAAAATCCCAACAACAAACACCTTCCATAGCCCATAAGGATAGGTTTAATAAGTATAGGTTTATTTCTGTTGAATGAAGGTAGTGGTGGTTGAAAATCCCAACAACAAACACCTTCCATAGCCCATAAGGATAGGTTTAATAAGTATAGGTTTATTTCTGTTGAATGAAGGTAGTGGTGGTTGAAAATCTCAACAACAAACACCCTCCATAGCCCATGGGATGCATGGTATTGCATGCAATCTATGTGTCACAAAACACGTTATTTGTATGTTGACATCACTTATTTCTTTCTAGAAGATACTGAATTTCAGATGTTTTCTCCCCAGTTTTCCGGTGATTATTCATATTTGGGGTTTGGGGGTGGTGACAAAAATAAATATGACTATGTTCTTGTACATTAATTCATTGCATTTTATCCAAATTTTAGTTGTGACTTTCTTCATTTATATCCCATTTGTTTTTCCACAGACAAGAATGTGTTCCACAGTGCTACCTTTGCATCTAACCTTTGTTCGGCAAATCCTCCCCCACTTCCTTTGATGATAAGTTCTGAAATGTGAAAAATCTCACAAATGTTCACCTTTTTGTTTGTGACACTGCATACTGACAATAAATTTTAGAAGTATTATTTATATCTCTAGTTTTGACAACACAAACCAGTTATTAGAACAGGTACAAATGAATGAATCCACCATTATCTCTGAAAATGTGATCAATGATATCAAATCTGAAAAAGTTGTCCTTCTTTTGAGCAGGTAGATGCAAGAAGTTTGGGCACAGACTCACTAAAAGTTGACATAAGCAATAGGGAATAATTTAAGTTGGACACAGAAAGCTCCATGAAGGGATTTGGTTGCACAGACCCCATTAATTTTGAGGGCAAAAAATCCAAATCCCTATTGCCTAGCTTATTTTTCTTCTCTGTGTTCATGAAGCTGAATAAAGTAAAGTTTCTAGGACATGATAGTTCCATATCAAAATAACTCTTGTGTAAGTTAAATTCACCGGAGGCTAGAAATTTCATGATGGAAGAGGGCATGTACTGGGGAATCTTTAACAAGATCACTGAAAAGATTACTGGTTCAATAATGGAGATTTTATCGTAGCTCCTCAGAGGAAGGGAAGACATCAAGGGACTAAAGAAAAGAAAATACAACCCCAGTCTGAAAGAAAAGGGATTGTGGAAAAAAGAACTAGGAATTAATAGACCAGTATGTCTGACCTTAGTAGTAGGCAAGATTCTAGAAGCATTAATAAAGTATGAGATCACAAAACATCTGGAGAAATAAACTAGCTAGAATTATTTCATAAAGGGTGAAATCAGTCTGACAAATAGAATGTTTTTTAATAAAAAAACCCCCAGAGATAATGGACATGACAGACATGAATACCAAATTGGATACTTAAATTCCATTATATTTAAAAATACTGACACTTATAGAATCATAGAATCATAGAATCATAGAATAGTAGAGTTGGAAAAGACCACATGGGCCATCCAGTCCAACCCCCTGCTAAGAAGCAGGAAATCGCATTCAAAGCACCCCCGACAGATGGCCATCCAGCCTCTGCTTAAAAGCCTCCAAGGAAGGAGCCTCCACCACGGCCCCGGGGAGAGAGTTCCACTGTCGAACAGCTCTCACAGTGAGGAAGTTCTTCCTGATGTTCAGGTGGAATCTCCTTTCCTGTAGTTTGAAGCCATTGTTCCGTGTCCTAGTCTGCAGGGCAGCAGAAAACAAGCTTGCTCCCTCCTCCCTATGACTTCCCTTCACGTATTTGTACATGGCTATCATGTCTCCTCTCAGCCTTCTCTTCTGCAGGCTAAACATGCCCAGCTCTTTAAGCCGCTCCTCATAGGGCTTGTTCTCCAGACCCTTAATCATTTTAGTCACCCTCCTCGACGCTTTCCAGCTTGTCAACATCTCCCTTCAACTGTGGTGCCCAAAATTGGACACATTATTCCAGGTGTGGTCTGACCAAGACAGAATAGAGGGGGAGCATAACTTCCCTGGATCTAGACGCTATTCCCCTATTGATGCAGGCCAGAATCCCATTGGTTTTTTTAGCAGCCGCATCACATTGTTGGCTCATGTTTAACTTGTTGTCCACAAGGACTCCAAGGTCTTTTTCGCACACACTGCTGTCAAGCCAGGCGTCCCCCATTCTGTATCTTTGATTTCCATTTTTTCTGCCGAAGTGAAGTATCTTGCATTTGTCCCTGTTGAACTTCATTTTGTTAGTTTTGGCCTATCTCTCTAGTCTGTCAAGATCGTTTTGAATTCTGCTCCTGTCTTCTGGAGTGTTAGCTATCCCTCCCAGTTTTGTGTCATCTGCAAACTTGATGATCGTGCCTTCTAACCCTTCGTCTAAGTCATTAATAAAGATGTTGAACAGAACCGGGCCCAGGACGGAGCCCTGCGGCACTCCACTTGTCACTTCTTTCCATGATGAAGACGACGCATTGGTGAGCACCCTTTGGGTTCGTTCGCTTAGCCAATTACAGATCCACCTAACCGTAGTTTTGTCTAGCCCACATTTTACTAGTTTGTTTGCCAGAAGGTCGTGGGGGACTTTGTCGAAGGCCTTACTGAAATCCAGGTACGCTACATCCACAGCATTCCCTGTATCGACCCAACTCGTAACTCTATCAAAAAAAGAGATCAGATTAGTCTGGCATGACTTGTTTTTGGTAAATCCGTGTTGACTATTAGCAATGACCGCATTTGTTTCTAAGTGTTCGCAGACCACTTCCTTAATGATCTTTTCCAGAATTTTGCCTGGTATTGGGAAAAAGAAGCACATGATCAAATAGTAATAGTTACAGGTCTTTGGTTAGGGTGGAGAAAAAAATCTTCACCAGTATGAACATACATGCCAATCATAAATGGTAAACAGTTTCTGATTATGGGCATTTGGTTTAGATTTTTGTTTATTTACTTCATGTACCAAACCTGCTAGCAGAGCCCTGGCTATTAAGTACCCTGCTAAAATTGAAATATGCCCAAAAGTGCCATTTATAGTATATTGGCATGACATCATTGGTTCTACCATCATCTAGTCCTCAGCTCCTGCATTAGCAATACCTGTCCATTTCATCAAATTAATTGTCTCAAATTCTTTTTTAATGTGGAAGACAACCAGATACTAGTCCTCTTGAAAAAAGTTACATTTTCATCTTTATTATAGGATGAAACCATGCTTAATTCCAAGTGCAGATTCCATACCCCACCCCATGCAAATTATTTATGTGCAAATAGGACAATCCAGTGTGCGTTTAAAAGTCCACTTACAGCAAGCAGTATCCCATTTATTCAGTGTCAGGGTGTGCTGGGCATGCACTCCAATGTATACACACAGAGTATGTAACAACACATATTATGCCACTTTTTGCACATGAGATGCATATTGGGGCCGGGCTGTGGTGCAGGCTGTTGAGCAGCCTGCAATAAATCACTCTGACCATGAGATCATGAGTTTGAGGCCAGCCTGTGGCGGGGTGAGCACCCGTCAATTAAAAATAAAAAATAGCCCCTGCTCATTGCTGACCTAGCAACCCGAAAGATAGTTGGATCTATCAAGTAGGAAATAAGGTACCACTTATAAAAGTGGGGAGGCAAGTTTAACTAATTTATGACTTGGAATGAGGAAGTGCCATCAGAGTGGATGATGAAGCAGCTGCTCCCCCCTGTGGCCCGAATCGAACATCCCCTCAGGAGAAGATTAAATTGCCTCTGCGTCTGTCTGTCCCGGTCTCTGTTTGATGTGTTTATGGGCATTGAATGTTTGCCCTATGTGTGTATAATGTGATCCGCCCTGAGTCCCCTTCGGGGTGAGATGGCCGGAATATAAATACTGTAAATAAATAAATATTGGAACTACACCAAATAATTGCAATGGAAAAGCATGATGGAAAACCATAATCCTATACAAACATATCTACTGAACGTCTATTTTAGACATGACATTTTTTTACTAATTTTGTTCTTGAAGGAATCATTCAAGACCTTTATCAATTTCTTTATTATAGCAATATTATAGCAATAACATTTTCAAAATTTTTAGTTTTTGCAGTTTGGGACTTATTCTACGCACAATTTGCAGATTGTATTTTTGTGCAGAAATTTGCATTTGCATTGAAATAGCATTTTCTGTGCAAAGTTCACACTTTTTGTATAGAAATTAGCATTTTTGTGCTAGTTATCACCATCAGGAGCCACCACTGGCACAATGGGTTAAACCCTTGTGCTGGCAGGACTTCTAACCAAAAGATGGGCAGTTCAAATCTGAAGAGCAGGGTGAGATCCCGGCTGTCATCTCTAGCTCCTCATGTGGGGACATGAGAGAAGGCTCCCACAGAATGGTAAAACATCTGGGAATCCCCTGAATAACATCCTTGCAGACGGCCAATTCTCTCACAAACATGCAGTTTCTGAAGTCACCCCTGACACTGGAAAAATAATATCAGCATTTACTAATATCTTATCTGCATTTATTGAGGATATTGAAAATCTTGTTTCTGTTCGTGAAGAAATCATATGTATTTTGTGCAGAATTTTGTGCAAATATTCTCATTAGTTCTCCTCATTGGGATTTCCTGACATTTGAGAAATATTTTAAAATTTTTAAACATCCTTTCCAACCCTGGTGTGTTTAAGTTTCCAGTAAATTCTCCCTCTACAGTTTATATCTGGAAATTATATCTATACAAAAGAAAAAATAACAATCCTAGGTGCTCTGGAGAAACTATTCATGTTTGCATAGGCCACCATGTTAGCCATAAAATGCTGAAATAAAATCTCATATGTTGTTCCAGACAAGATAGAAGAACTGAGTGGAACAAATGTTTCATTACTTCCTGAGTATGTAAGAAGTAGAGAGAGCATATATGTTAAACTGACATTTTGTACAACAAAGAGCAGGAAACTGTCATTGATCTGACAATAAACATAAAACGATTTCCAGCTTGTACTAATATGCACAGTTAAAACATCAGAAGCAAAAAACAAGTGCTGGGAAAACTATTGAATTATTCTAGCATCTTGTAAAATACTTATCAGGACACATTTAGGTTAGCATTTCCTATTCAGATAACTATATCTCAGAATAGACATCCTATTACAGGGTCTTTACTTACTGAGTGTTGGAAGGAAGATATTCCCTTGGCATTATTAGAACAGTGAGAAAGAATGGGAATAGGGCATATTTGGCAGTAAAGGCATAACACCGCCTTTTTGATAAAGCCATATCTAACAGTATATAAGGGATGATTTTACTCTTATTTTTGCCTGTGACAGATGCATCTACACTAGAAAATTAATGAAGTTTGATATCACTTTAACTGCCATGGCTCAATGTTACGGAATCATGGGAGTTGTAGTTTGGTGAAGCACTTTGGCCTTCTCTGCCAAAGTTTTAGCCCTAGAGCTAATATCATTTATTTGCCCCTTTACCCTTCCTGGGTGTGCCTCAATGTGACTACTGTTGGTACAGGTGGATGTGTTGGGTTTGGTTTGATAATAATACTTGATCAATCTTCCTTGTTAATTATTATATTAAAACATACAGACAAAGATGTAGGGAGAAAAAGCTGTATTGCAAGGGATAACAAAACATCTAGGTTTACGTATGTTGGTTTTACACACAATACAGCATAGCACATCAATTTCAAACAAAGATCTTTGCCATACATTTAGCTCCTCAAAATCTTATTCAGATCTTCTCTTTCCCCTCTTCTTTACTGTAACTCTATCCCTGACTGGCCTGGTTTTCATTTATGTCTGGTCCTTGTCATTTTTGTGTGCATTCACATAGAATCTGATTTATGGTAGCCTAAAGCCAAACCTGTTCCCCTACCCGATACTCTATATTCCATAAGTTGGCAACCTTCACCTGAGCTTACCCAGCTGCCCACTTCACATTTCCACCCCATCCAACCTTTAGATACTTCAGTCAATGCCATTTACCTTTGCTTCACATTCTAGTTCTTTCTGGTAACCTGAGTTTTCCCCTTTAAACATTTTGAAGTGTAATGTTCTTAGGTTAGCAAAAATATTGCATTTCTTATATTATATAGAATACCTTTGTCTGCATATTATGACAGGACTTTTATGCTGTCAACAGAGGCAATACTAGTGCAAAGCTAAGAGACAGAGGACTACTTGTAGATGGGAGCAAAGTGGTGTTTAAAGAGTTTTCCATTTAATCAGGTCAAAAGAAGAACAAACACTGGAAAGCTATTTTCCCAATTGGATCCTGCCTTGCTTAGGGACCTTCTGCAGTATTCATTATATTGCAAACACATTCTCTAAAGTCTAAGGCAAAATTGAGCAAGGTGCTGAGCAAAGTGGCATGGAGATTTTTTTTTTTGCAGAAATTCACTTATATATATGCCATTCCATAAAAAAAGAGATGAACAAGTACTACTTAAACATGGAACAGGAAGAACTTTGGGGAAAAATATTGCCTAAGGATATAGGGAAGGCTCTGCCAAGGGACTCCTCCCTTGTAGTCGACTACATAAAAGAGAGTAGAGTATATGGATGACCTGTAAGAGCCCAAATACCAGAAAGGTACCTGATTCCCTCTGATCTTGGAAACTAAGCAAAGTCAATCCAGGTTAGTATTTAGATGGAAGACTTCCAATGACTACCAGATATTGTAGGTTATATTTCAGAAGAGGGAAAACTTCTGAGTATGTCTTGCCTAAAAACTCCCCAATGGAATTCAGGTGATTTGAAGGCACACAAACACACTAAGGGGGTATAGAAGGCAAGTTAAAAATTATTTCCACTTATTTGTTTGTTTGTTTGTTTATATATGTCACATTTTCCCCATGCAGAGGATCTAACATTACTAACAGATATAATAAAACAAGATAAGCAAAAAAAAACCCTGATAATAATAAATAACAAATTATTATATTAAAGCATGATTCTAAAAAGCATAAACTCATTAAATCATTAAATGTCTACTTGACTTTAAAAGTCTTTGCAGAGAACATGCTTGCCTAACATCCTGTGGAAGGGAATTGCACAGCCTAAGAACAGCCAACAAAAAAAAAAAGTCATGAAATACTGGATGTGAACCCTAGGAAAGATTAAACCAAGAGTAATGGACAAGGGGAATGGAACTATCCAAATGTCAGGGATAAATCAATCCATTATGTTTCTTGTGTATGATTTTATTCTGTAAGTGAGGTCCAGACCATTTTTGCATTGATCAGAATTTTGTAATATAAAAACGAAACTGCATTAAATCCATTATCCAAATGTGGTTGTATATGTTTCTTTGTGTATTTTGTCACCAACCGTGTATTTCTGACATATTGAATACAATTGTTTGAGCTACGAACTGTGCTAGAACATTTGTGAAGCATTTTAGTCGATAACTATAAACATTTCTGTAGAAGTGTCTGTGAGGTGTAGATCAGTTTAGTTGACATTGGAGATAAAAAAACTAAACCCTACAAGCATATATATTCCACAAGTGTGTGTGAAATAAATAAATAAATATATATCACACACACTCACACACACACACACACACACACACACACACGAGGGTTATCCAGAAAGTAGATTACATTTTGGAATTAAAAATGAGCAAAGTATAGGAGAAAACATTTACCATATGCAGTTGAAAGCCACACCCAAATACCACTTCTCAACATAGTCGCCATTCAAATCTAGGCACTTATCATAGCAATGAATGAGCTTGGCAACTTCTTCCCCACAAAACTCTGATGCTTGCGTCCTCAACCAGCCGGTTACCCCTTCCCGTGACGATGCAACTTCCTGGCGATGCAGCGTTTTGGCGATGAAAGCGACAGGGTTTTGGGGGGAAGGAGTTGCCAAGATTTGAATGGCGACTATGTTGAGAAGTGGTATTTGGGTGTAGCTTTCAACTGCATATAGTAAATGTTTTCTCCTATACTTTGTTCATTTTTAATTCCAAAACGTAATCTACTTTCTGGATAGCTCTCGTATATATATATCACATGAGAGAAAGGGAAAACTGTTTACCTCCATCCACCAGCTAGAGCTAAATTTAGTTTAGATGGAGTGGATGGTCTCCTCTCACTCTACATTCCTATGATTCAAAAATGCTAGTCTGAAGCAGCCAAATGTTCATTTTAGTAGAGACTAGGTACCTATGAACCCCTCTCTGAAAATGGCCAGAACAGCTATGGCTGGTGAGTGATCACCAAAACCAGTATCACACAAAAGGACTCTGGGCACTGTGAGAAGACTGATAAACTTATAAATATTTCCCCTACAAATTGCATTACAATGCATTATGCACTCTAATCCATGTTCTTCAATAAAAGGAGAGCAAAAATGTTTGAAACAGGGATTGATTTTTGGTCAATACTTACTGACTGAGGTCTACTGACTAAGGATTGACTCTGCTTAATTTCTAACAGTTTTGCCAATAGCTCTGACAGGGAAGGTTCTTCTTAACTTCTTGTCTTTCAAAGTTCTTTCACAAGACCACAAGGAGTTGGATTCCTTCCTAGGTATGACATTGTCCTTGCTATAATGATTGCAATGACTGAACCTTTTTTTCCAAATTAGTCAAATAAAATATGGATGACCCATTCTTAATATTCTTAGTTTCTGCTTTAATTTAGCATTTAAAAAGAAATATTTTGACTGCAGGTGATATGAAATAACAAATCCATCTGAAAAAATAGTAGCAGAGTAATAGACCCACACATGCACACATGCACACACTCGTTTTCAGGGGACCCAGTACAAAACATATGTATGATCAGTCATTAAATGTATACTGAATTCCACAGCTACTGCATAATATTGCCAATGTGAATGAAAACAAATTATCAGAACTCGGTATATTTGAGGGGGTGAGGGAGACCCTTTCCAGTATACTTTATGAGTAAATCATCTGTTACCTCACAACCTCTGAGGATGCCTGCCATCTATGTGGGCGAAACATCAGGAGAGAATACTTCTGGAACATGGCCATATGGCCTGGAAAACACACAACACCCCTAAATCATCTGTTATTTTCCTTACTTCTGGAATAATTTGAATCATACTGTATATTGGTTTTGATTCCAATCTGCAGCTTGCTCAAACCTTGATGCCCAAATTTCAACACAAGATATCAAATCATTTTAATCAAAAATGTGACTCAAAGTAGTTGTGAAATTTTATCTCCCTGTACTTTGACTTTTTGGGTTTGTTACTTGTCATGTGTGGCTCCAAAGGAATTCAATTATGTGGGAAATATTTAAGTTGAAACTCCTTTCTATCATCCTTCCTTTAAATTACATAATATTCTTCTTTGCTGAGATCATAAACTGCCAGAATGGTGAGCATGGCAAACAAGTGCCAATAACTGCCCTTTTCCAATGATGTTATTTCATTATCTAAGGGTAAATATTAGATATGTGCAATCCACGAAAAAAATGGTTCAAAACTCGCTTTGAAAGTAGGGGGCGCTGGCGAATCATTTCTAAAGTCATTTCCTAATTTTGAAGGCAAAAAGTTCAAAACTTTCAGAAACTTCCAATTCATCATATGTACCTCGTTAATGGTGGATGCGCGTGCACATGAAGGAAAACATTATCCTCAATAGGGAAAATTGAGGGGCTTCTCTCTTCCTCATTTTTGAGCTATCCTAATGAAATTTGCTACAGTGGTAGAACACATTTACCACTGTTAGCTCACCATATCTAAGAACATTTGACTTATCCTCAGATTTTTGGTGAATTTTCAAAGTTTTTTTTTTATAAAAAAACATTTTTAATAATAACAAAAATCTCTTCCTGGTTTGAAAGTGTTATTTCCTGTTTCATTGGGTTGTCTTTGAAAGTCATTGTTCTACTTCATAAACTTTGTTTTTGTGGCTGAAACTTTGTTAAATTGGTGGAGAGAGACTCAACAAACCATAATGTGCTCATTTTTATACAACGATGTCCCTTGCGCAAAGACAAAGTTTTTGGCAGTGTAATCAAGTTTTGCCATGTTTTTATGACAGAACTAATTAGGAAATGACATTTATCAATCAGGAACAGAAATCATAGTACACCATCAAATCACTCCTGACAGATGGCCATCAGCCTCTGAATAAGGAAATCTGTTTCTGGTTTAAAAGTGTTATTTCCTGTTTCATTGGGTTTTCTGGGGCTGAGAGTGTGTGACTTGCCCAAGATCACCCAGTGGCTGAATGGGGAATCAAGCCACAATTGTAGTCCAACTTTCAAACCACTACACTACACCATGCTGTCTCAAAATGGGCCTGCTGCTATGAGTGGCCAGGAGTGGGTTTCTTCCTATGGGGCTTAGCCCGCTTCTAACCAGGAAGGAAAGTGGTCAGGAGTGGGTCTCTTCCAATGTTACACTACGTCTTAGGAAAAAACCTCAGTCTTTTGTTTTTTATGAATGCTTCCATGAGAAAATGTATAAGGATGTGGGTGAACTACAATTCTCAAAAGTCTTGGGCCAATTCTCCCAAAACTCCCCCAGGATTCATAGTTGGCCATGTTGGGTCTGTGTGCCAAGCTTGGTCCAGATCCATCACTTTTCTTCTTATCCCAGATTATATGGCAGTGGGGACTCATATAATCCAGTTTAAATCAGATAATCTGGAATCAAATCCTGGGTTATAGGGCAGTGTAGATTCATTATGAGGCCCCTTCCATACTGCCCCTATATCCCAGGATCTGATCCCAGATTATCTGCTTTGAACTGGATTATATGAGTCCACACTGCCAGATAATCTGGAATAAGAAAATAATCTGGGATCAGATCCTGGGAATTAGGGCAGTGTAGATCCAGCCTGAGTCCCCTACCACACTGCTGCTATATCCCAGGATCTGATCCCAGATTATCTGCTTTGAACTGGATTATATGAGTCTACACTGCCAGATAATCTGGGATAAAAAGATAATCTAGGAGTTTCTTCCTATGGGGTTTACACATGCATTCAAATATAGAGCGAATTTTAAAAGGAATGCTACTAAAACATAGATTTAAAATGCAACCTTTTCCCTTCCCAGAATGATACTATTATATTTTTCCCCCCTCATTTAAAACTTTTCTGCAAACCAGGCTTTCTCCGCTTCTGCAACCAGGAAGGTAAAGGAGATTTCTCTCCAGGATAGCAACGGGTTTAAAAGTCCCATAGAAATTTACCAGGAAGGGAAGGGGGACTTATCTCCTGGATAGCCAGAAGAGAATACGCTCCAGGCTTGGTTTCTAATGGCTCTTAACCCCCAATGCTAGCCAGAAGATTGGTTGAATTAAAACACTTTCTCATATATCCAAAGGTTATCCGAAGGTATTCCGAGGCATGGGCGCTAACGCTTCGAATTGGAAGGTTAAACTCAAAGTGCCAAACCACTTCAGAACCCTGTTCGAATCTATAATGATTAACGAATTTATTACAATTAATGTCTCTGATTAATTCGCCCATGCCTATATACACTGGCCAGTAAATCTGTAGCCAGTCTAGAGAAATGCTGTGGACTGGTCCTGTAGGTGATACACTCTGCTTTACCCACTGTGGCAGCTTGTTGGCATCCACATAGTACAGTTGGGCCAAGATCACAATGGGCCAACTAAACCATCATCTCACCTTCTATGATGCCACTGCTGCTCACATCTGGCTGCAGACCTCAGTGTGAGCACCTGGCCATTCAAGTCACTCTCTTCTGACATCAGCAGAGATGCCTACATGACCAGAAAAAAGAAGGGCCCGGGCTATGGCGCAGGCGGGAGAGCAAGCCAGCTGCAACCAGCTGCAATGAATCACTCTGACCAGGAGGTCATGAGTTCGAGGCCCGCTCGGAGCCTATGTTTGTCTTGTCTTTATTCTATGTTAAATGGCATTGAATGTTTGCCTATATGTGTAATGTGATCCGCCCTGAGTCCCCTTCGGGGTGAGAAGGGCGGAATATAAATGCTGTAGATAAATAAAATAAATAAGGGGGACAATCTCCCCACTGTCTTTCTGGTTGCACAGATGATGTGAGAACTATGATAGCCAAGAGTGGTGTCAGTAGTGACATGAGTATGATCCATCAGCTTTTCCTGTACTGATGTGTGATGGTGGCGGCTTCGAGGAAAGTGGACAAAAATTGGGCCTGATTCAGCTATCCACGGTGTCACGGAGTCATGGAATACTCCAGAGTATCAAGCAAACACTGAAGTATCCTTCAGATTTGTCCAGATTAGGCAAAGGCATATTAACCAGTCATAATATTCAACAGAAATGCAGAAATGCTGTGAAGATGGCTAGGAGTAAGTTTCATGTCCATGTAGACTTGCCCCATGTTGATATCACAGTCATTGACACTTAATTCAGGAGAAAAATCCAATGAAGTTTAAATTTTGTTGTCAAATACACAATCAAAGCAGTTGCATGCATAGGGGACATTAGAACAAATGTCCTGCCTGTGCAAGAGGAAAAATCAGCAAAACTTTGGGACTCCTAACATTGCATTTAGGCCTGGCTGTTCTGAGATGCAGTTTTAGCTACTCTTGCATTTGCTTTAAAAAAGTCAGAAATTGTCACATCAAGTCTTAATCCAGCTACAACTTCTGTAAGCAAGTGAAAGACAAGCTTCTATTTTTCAGCTTGTGCCCCCATCCTTAATCCTTATGCATTAGCATAGGACATTTGGGTTCCCCAGAGTCACCTCTTCTTGCAGAACTGACACAGAAACAAGACAAACAATATAGGAATTCTATGGCATTGTCACCTGAATAGTTGTAAGCATTTCCTCCAGATTTCAGATACTTGCCATGAAGTGGTGGAGCAGGATTGATGAGTCAGTAGACTGAGCCCGTATGAAGTAAACAAGAATTTCTTCCGGTAGGGGACCTTAAAATCTATTGATGCCAGGAAATATTCTACCCCACAAATAGTCTTGATTTAATATTATCTGATTTTATTTCAGTTTCATGCCATCTTTTTTTCTTTTTTCTTTTGGTTTTACATGGTTTGGGTTGTATGCATTTGATTCTGCACACACCGATGCTCTATTGAGGCATCTGTGTTCCACATTAATATACAAAAAAATCTCATTGGGGTTAGGAAATTTCACACTACTCACACAAAGCAAACTTTTAAAAAACAAACAAACATATAACAGGCATTTAATATTCATTAAGGCTTGGTTCCAGGACCTCCTGTGATACTAAAATCAGTGAGTGTTCAAAACCCATTATATACATTGATATAGTAAAACGGTGTCCCTATATATATAATAGCAAAATTAAAGTTTGGTTTTTGGAATCTTGTTGAACATGTCATGAATGGTATAATCCACGGGTGCAGAATCAGTGGCGAACCAGGGCTGTAGCCAAGGGAGGGGGGATAGGGGTTCAACCCCCCCTGCAATTTTAAGAAAACTGGTTTACTCATGAATTTTAACTGATTAACCAAATCCTCATGAGTGTCCGCTGAAGTTTATCTGTCTTGTGTCCACTGATGTTTATTGATGGAGCCTGATTTCTAAATTATTTAGCGTTATGGAACTACTCTTCATGATTCGATAAAGAAAAGTTTCAAACCCCTCCCCCCATTTTTTTCTGGCTATGGCCCTGTGGCCAACTGTAAATCTTTGTAAGTTTCAAGGGCAAGGAAGTCTAGCATTTAATGCTGAACCTTTGAAAGGTGGAAAATTCAGTCCTTTACTAGCATTCCTAGCCAGTATCTAATACTAGGAACAGTAGAAAACCAGAAGATCCAGGATGATGCATCTTACAAGCATGTAAATGCAACATTGAGGTCACAATCTGCAAGCAAAACACAATAAACTAACACCTCATCTGGAAAAATGTATATGTTAATTTATAAAATACACTAATTGGTCAATGGTCAAATAAATATGCCAAGTCTCCTTGTTTTCAGTGTTTATGAGATATACTCAAGAAATGTTTTCTATCAGTAATAATAATAAATAGGAAAGGGCTATGTGGGAAGGGAAGGCAGAGCTCACCTAAACTAGAATTATAGTAGTGGCTCTATGAAAGTGCATGTGACATTCCTATGAATACCAAATGAATTCATTATCATCACTGCTCTTCCCATGAATACCAAATGAATGTCTAATGACTGGACTCTTAAAGAGCTACATTTTAAAAATAATGCCAGAAATAATGAGAAAATTAACCTCATTATATTTTGAAGAGGTTATATTTGGACAAAGTATTTGCAAAGAGTCAAGTAGCCTGTGATGATTTCTGCTTAGGCCTTTGTTGATCACACTGCATTTCTCTCTTCCCCCTCCTTCTTTCTCCCCCACTTCTTCCCTTTTCCAGCACTTACTCCATATGCTAAATGCTAATTAATATTTATACAGTTAGTATACCCATTCGCTGGTGAATTTAAGCAATTGTATATTTTTCTGGGTAGTTTTATATAGAGTCTGCAATAAAAATAATAATTTGGGTGATCAGGCCTAGCTCTACCATTAGGCAGAGTGAGGCAGTTGCCTCAGGCAGATGATTTTGAGTATCATGAAACGGTAGCAAATTGATAGCTCTGTAATTTATTATTGTTGCATTTTTACTGCCACTAAGGTGGAGAGGTGCCCAAATGATTTGGCTGGCATTCTTTACACACTTGAATTGTTGTGGGAGGAGTACCTTTTGCTGCTTTACTTAGGGCAAGAAAATACATTGAACTGATCTGAATTAAAAATAATTTAACTAGTAAAGAGGATTGTGAGGGGTTCAGTGTTTCATTCTGTCAATTGGGATAACTGATCAATGGGTCATTTTCAAAAACTATTAAATATAATTACATGGGGTAAAAACACATGTATCTACATAATAAAACCTAGAATTGTGTTCAAATTTCATAAGAATGTTAATTAGAATCAGAGATACAGAATTTTGAACGATCTCTTATACATATATTTTCACTTTAAATTGGGATATCAAAAAATTAAGATTTCTGACTCACACATATTATTACATTTTTTAGAAACTACATAAAATATATTTAATCTGGACTTAGTTATTCAGAAACACTTGATAGTTCAGGAGAAATTAAGTATAAACTTTTAAATCAAGCACAAATGATCATAGTTGTTTTATACCTGGAAATATTGTAAATTGTGTTTAAACATACATTTTTCTTATGGCGTTTAGCCTGGGAAGTTCAATTCTGTTATCAGTTTCAGTGGATTACGTTGTCTTCATGTTGAAAATGTTAATTAAACATCTGCAATGTCAAAACTTGGTTGCTTCCACTATGTCAGCTATTGTTGCTATTGCAATGTAAGTTGGCAGAAATGAAAGTATGAATAAATTATAAAATTCTGGTTGAGATAGTGTAGTGATGGAAAACCTTTTAGAGACAGAGTGTTCAGCAGGGGAATGACAATCAGGGGAGAGTGAGTGGGAAGTGAGGGACGGGGGCGGGGGGCGAACAAGCAGGCAAGCAAGGAATGAGTAAGTGGGCAAGTGGGATCAGGAAAATTTGGGAGGGTAGAACCCATAACTACCCCCCCCCCCCCCCACTATGGGCTTGTTGCCTTACAAGGCATGTGTGAGCCTTACAAAACTGGGGGAACCTGGTGCTTCATTTCTAGACTGTTTCTAAAGTTTTGGTGGTAAAAATTTCAGAATTCTAACAAGTCTTACGAAATTTCATAATTATTTTGTTAATGGTGATTGTGCATGCGCATTGAGGAAAACCTCACTGTCAATGGGGAAATTTCAGGGGCTTCTCTTTACCTCATTTTTTTAGTTATCCTGATGAAACCTGTTACAGTGGTAGAACTCATTTACCACTGTTAGCTCACCAAATTTCAGAAAATTTGACTTATCTACAGATTTTTGGCAAAAATTTATTTAAAAAAACATTTTCAATAATAAAGAAAATCTGTTGTTGGCTTGAAAGGGTTATTTCATGTTTCAATGTGTGGTCTTTACTTTGAAAGTAGTTGTTCTACTCCAGAAACTTTGCTTTTGTGGCAGAAACTATGTTAAATTGGTGGAGACTCAACAAAGCTATAGGGCGATTACCCTTGCACGGAGACAAAGTTTTTTCAGTGCAATAAACTTTTTCCATGTTCTTATGACAGACTCAATTTGGAAATGACGTATAAAATAGAAATGGAAATCATAGTATAGGGACATATGTACTACTGACCCCCTTCTTCCATGCAGAAAGGCCCCATCCAAACTCTCCTGAAATCCATTTGTTTCCCCTATTGAGTTGGATGGGATCCTCAAGACACATACATAGAGGCCATTACTTTTTTTACAGCCCAGCAGAGAGATTGGATTAGAGCAAATAAATTTATCCCCCCCCCCAAAGTGACAACAGCAATCCCCTTGAATGTCTGTCTGTCTTTATGACACACAACAACATAACTTCAACTTAGCACAGCTTTATACTATTCCTTTCTTACTTTAGTCTTCTTTACAGATTCAATCATTTGTTTATTATCACAATCATTTGTTTATCATGACTCTAAACAGCTGACTGACTGCCTCCCCCCCCCCCCCCCCGACACACACACACAGAGCCTTCCTTATGACAATCAGGCCCAAAGTAAAAGGAATGGGTTTTTTAAAAATAACTATATGTTCTCTTGGCTTTGCAAAAGTTGCTTAATGCTTGCTTACTTTAGTCCTCTTTTCAGATTATATAATTATATTTATTTTATTTACACTAACTCTAAATGGCAACTGCTGAGGCCAGTCCTCACTTGGGTCCTTCAGCCTCATTTGGGTCTTGAGCAGCATTGCATTCTGGAAAAGGTAGTTTATGGCAGGGTCTTCAGCAATCTCTGTCATTGTGGCACTTTCTTTATGGCGCTGCTGGCGAATATGGAGCCAAAGTAATGATTTTAAGAACACTTTCTGTTATCCTGGTTTTATCAAAGTTGTTTAATGGTTATAGTGAAAATTAAACTGACCTTGGGAGACATCTGAACATTACAGAACATTTCTTAAAAAACAGTGTTTGAATTTCTAAATATTTCCCCCTCCCCACACATACACCTTTCCTGCATGTCTCAGAAATCACTTCGTATGCACAAATTTAACAAATTTGATATGACTTATGATTTTAATTTTAAATTATGCACAAGCCTAATATACATTGTCATATAACTCTCCCAGTTTGGCAATGATAGTTCCTAATGTGTCCTATATTGTTTAGCTGTCTTAAGATGTTCCATTTTGTCTCTTCTTCTTCCACTTTGCCCTCAGTATTATTTCAATGGCTGCAGACTAAACTCTCAAAGTGAACAGCAGTTGGCACACTATTAACTTGACACAGGTTGCATCTACACTGCAGAAATGATGCAATTTGACACTACTTTAACTGCAATTGTTCAGTAGTATGGAATCCTGGGAGTTGTACAAGTTAACAAGTTCTTTAGCCTTTTCTGTCAAAGAGTGCTGGTGGCTCACCAAACTACAATTTCCAGGATTCCATAGCATTGAGCCATGGCAGTTAAAGTCAAACGGCATTAAATCTACTGTGTTGATGATGCGCCTAGGGGAAAAAGGAAAGTAGAGGAGGAGGTATAGCACTGTAATGCTATGTGTTGCTCATTTTGAACAATTAGACCCAAACTGTTTATGCCACACTTTCTCTCTTTCTAACACATAAACACCACATAGAAGGAGGGAAGCATGAAGGCAGTTTTCAAACAAGTAAAGCATAGAATCATAGAATCATAGAATAGTAGAGTTTGAAGAGACCTCATGGGCCATCCAGTCCAACCCCCTGCCAAGAAGCAGGAAATCGCATTCAAAGCACCCCTGACAGATGGCCATCCAGCCTCTGCTTAAAAGCCTCCAAGGAAGGAGCCTCCACCACAGCCCGGGGGAGAGAGTTCCACTGTCGAACAGCTCTCACAGTGAGGAAGTTCTTCCTGATGTTCAGGTGGAATCTCCTTTCCTGTAGTTTGAAGCCATTGTTCCGTGTCCTAGTCTGCAGGGCAGCAGAAAACAAGCTTTCTCCCTCCTCCCTATGACTTCCCCTCACATATTTGTACATGGCTATCATGTCTCCTCTCAGCCTTCTCTTCTGCAGGCTAAACATGCCAAGCTCTTTAAGCCGCTCCTCATAGGGCTTGTTCTCCAGACCCTTAATCATTTTAGTCGCCCTCCTCTGAACGCTTTCCAGCTTGTCAACATCTCCCTTCAACTGTGGTGCCCAGAATTGGACACAGTATTCCAGGTGTGGTCTGACCAAGGCAGAATAGAGGGGGAGCAGGACTTCCCTGGATCTAGATGCTATTCCCCTATTGATGCAGGCCAAAATCCCATTGGCTTTCTTAGCAGCTGCATCACATTGCTGGCTCATGTTTAACTTGTTGTCCACAAGGACTCCAAGATCTTTTCCACACGTACTGCTATTGAGCCAGGCGTCCCCCATTCTGTATCTTTGCATTCCATTTTTTCTGCCGAAGTGAAGTATCTTGCATTTGTCCCTGTTGAACTTCATTTTGTTAGTTTCGGCCCATCTCTCTAGTCTGTCAAGATCTGGTGATGATGCTGTTATTTTGTTCAGTTATGAGCTCTTTATTTGTGCTTTCATAAGTAGCTAGCAAGTCTCCTTGTCTGAGATACATTTTATTTGATTTACTTATTTACCTGGAAACGGAAACATAATGCAAACTGTCTAGGATGTGTTTTCTTTGTAATGCCTGCTACAGATTAAATGTGATTCCAGCATGATATTTCAGGAAGAAGAAATTTCTAGATGCAATAACAGAGAAGTGATAACAATAGAAAATCCTAGTACTTGTTTATTCCACTTTGAAGAAGTTCTTCCGTCCTCTACGCTGTGCTTGGTCTGCAGCTGAACTTTTTCTCCATGTTTTCTGCCTACAGCTGAACATGTAACCTACTCCCTAATTGAGACACACGAAGCTCATAAGAGGCTTTAGACAAGATTCAGCTAGCCACAAAAGTCATTATCTCATTTTCATTTATTAACATGATATTTCCAATGGATTAACAAGGGTTTCCCTTTTGTTGCCTGCGCTGTGACACTAGCCCTAAAGGGGCTGTTGCCTTCTCATCTCTCAAGTGACTTTTTATTCACATTAGATTACAGTTAATGTTCAAATTAAAGGAATGAGCATTTATTATACCTCTTGAGTTAAAAAAAATCCTATTGAAAGGGAGATTTACTTGAGGGAAAGTTTCAGACAGAGCAAGAGTTTGTATAAATGTTTATTTAATGAAGTACCAGAGTCAAAGATTCTGGTCCCTCATTGCTCAGACATCAAATAGTACTTTCTCTCAACAGACCTGGTAAGTGAAAGAAGTTGAGCATTTACATTTCTGTACATATTTACTTGTTTACAATTGTGGCTTTTCAGCATGATATAGTGTTTGGAGTATACAACTGGGATTCTGGGAGTTCATATCCCCATTTAATTAGGGAAGCCCACTACTTGGAAGTCATTGGTGGCTTCCAGTGGATCACATTCTTTTACATCAGTTCATTTCATTGTCCTTATAACATTTTCTGGACCTGACAAGTCCTCCGTTTCAATGCAAACAAAATTAAAACTCCAAGAAGACTTACACACAAATATTTGAGAATCTGTCATACTTCCAACCCTCTTCCAAATGCAACAGGGTCATTGAAAGCATGTGTGTGCATTTCATGAATATTCAATGTCCAGTTATATTACATCTAAGATGATATATTGACTCCTTTCAGACACTGTTGTATAGTCAAATACACCCTCCTTCTAGTATTGAACTAAACTTCCCATTATTCCAATATGGGAGTTGTATTTCAACACACTTGGAGGCTGCCATATTGTATTAAGGCACATCAACAATGGTGGTACATTGTTGGATTTAAATACATACAATATCAGCTTGAAAATATTACATTGCATGTGACATAACTATATGAAAAACATGGGGGAATTGTGTTATGTCCTTTTAACTACTGTTGATCAGACTAAATGGATGATAATGATGACGACGACAACCACAACAGCACTATTACTATTGGAGGTCTTTTAATTTGATCAGCAGTAGTAATAGGATGTAACATAATACATCTGTTTCAACAGATTTTTAAGGATGTGGATGAGGATGATTATTATAATTCTGCATTATTTTTGGATATAAAGCAGATTACAAGATAGTAAAAAATACAAGTTAAATACACTGATTACACAGAATGGATCTTGAACAATCAGCCTCTAGAGCAGGCATGGGCAAACTTGGTCCCTCTGGGTGTTTTGGACTTCAACTCCCACAATTCCTAACAGCCGGTAGGCTGTTAGGAATTGTGGGAGTTGAAGTCCAAAACACCCGGAGGGGCCAAGTTTGCCCATGCCTGCTTTAGAGGCTGTCAAAATAGAAATGCCTTCCCCTGTTAGGGAAAGTGCCAATTTAATCACTTTAGGAAAGAGGTTCCAGAGTCTGGGGGCAGCAGTGATAAATACCCTCATATATGTAGATATATATGAGATTGAGCAAAACGTCTCTCCCCACCCCACCCCAGTTTCATGGATCTCAAAGCATGGAAAATTCATAAGGGAGAATACAGCCCTTCAAATCTACTGCACCAAAAATCTTTTTTTCTTTCTTTGCAAGAAAAAAGGCATCGTGTTATTTATTCCATTGAGTCAAGTGTGCTATAAAATGCAATAGGTTATACCATATAAAATTAATCATTACAGACAGATCACTTGACAGATTTTCTTTTACAGATTTTCAAAACAACACAGTCATGGCTGAGGCATTTTGGAATTTCTTCTTCCTTTCACATTCTGGAGGGTCCTTTGTGATTATATATTTTTTCACACTGAAGTTATGCTCTTGGGAAACCAGGCTGTCTTGACCAATCTAGAATGCTTGACAACAACAGCCAAAACTGCCTACAGGTTGACAAGCATGCTGGTCAAATAGCTGATTTAATCTCTCCAGTAATTTGGTGTCATATCTTGAATAATTTCTAAGGAAATCTTTGGATGGGTCTCTAAGTAGAACTTTTACTCTGGGGGAAAACTTAAAATGCTCGGTGTCGTACATAAAGATCAATCACTGCATAAAATGTATTCTCATGTCTTCATTTTACATGTTTCTGTAATATAACAGTGCTCTAATGAAGAAAAATGATGAAATTCGTTGCCAGGCTGTTTTTACTGGAACTGGTTTCTAAATTACTTTTAAATCATAAAAGCTCATTTCACATTTTGTGTAGAACTGTAAACTTTTAAGTGATGCCTTGGACATCATATATTTTTAAATTGTTTCCTTATCTATGTTGTTAATTACACATCATAAAATGTGAATGTTTAAAGGTTTAATCTGATTTTATATCTTTTGCTGTGGTCAGCCTCCCCACTTCTCTAGCCTCATCTAAAGTGAGACTCAGCTACTCATTGTCTTTTACATGTCACCCTGAAGCCTGTTTTCAATTGCTAGGATCCCAAAATTTCAACATGGGAATATCTTTGTTATGTGCTATAAGGGAATTGGGAAATCATTTTCCACTCCATTCAGATTGATTAAACCTCAAGGTCTTTTCATATCAGATATGAGGAGATTTGCAAGTTATTGAAAATTCTTCAAAAATGAACTGAAAGGTAATTCATACCCATTTACACCAGAAAAATTCAATACACATTTTTTTTTGTTCCCAGAAATGGAAGAAACAGATCAACACGTATTTTCAGGAAGGAAAGGGGCCTGCATCCCTTATTTATTTATTTATTTATTTATTTATTTATTTATCATGTCAGAAGCGAACTGAGGGTACAAGTTGTAATGTTTTTGGAAACACAAAGTTACAACAACAACAACAACAACAACAACAACAACAACAAATTGCCATTATACTAAATGTCGTTTGACCAATAGCTGGCAACTTGGAGCACCTCTGGTGTTGCTGTAAGAAGGTCCTTCATTGTGCATGTGCCAGGGCTCAGAGTGCATTGTAGTACGTGGTCTGTGGTTTGGTCTTCTCCACACTCACATGTTGTGGACTCCACTTTGTAGCCACATTTCTTAAGGTTGGCTCTGCATCTCATGGTGCCAGAACGCTGTCTGTTCAGTGCCTTCCAAGTTGCCCAGTCTTCTGCATGCCTCCCATATGAGAAATAATGATGTTAAATTTAGTATTATGATGCCTGTCTGTCACAGTATTCTAATGTTTGAATGTATTGTGAAAACTGGTTGGTATGTTAGTATCAAAAGTAGGAGTACATCTGTGTAGCGCAGTGATTCTCAACTTATGGGTCCTCAGATATTTTGGCCTTCAACTCCCAGAAATTGTAACATCTGGTAAATTGACTGGGATTTCTGGGAGTTGTAGACCAAAACACCTGTGGACCCACAGGTTGAGAACCACTGTTATAGCGCCTTCAACTACAAGACGTTTACAGTTGAATAATAGAAACATGCTCATACTTTATAAACTCTGTATCCATCAGTGCCTCTTTTTATTTCAAACATGCATATCATTGGAACTTTTGTTGTCTGTAATGTGAACCAATGTATCAATTTTGGAAGCAATGAAAATAATATCCATTAAGATGTGGCATTGTTACAGAACAGATAACAGTGGTGTCGAACGTTTCTGTAACTCTGTGTTGTACATTCCTTTATAGCCAATTAAGAGGATGTTTTATTTCCCTCATTAAAAGTGGTGCTCACAGTCACAATGTTGAATCAATAAGTATGAGCTTGCACATCCTGCATGCAAGCTTTCCTTGAAGCACACTAACATTTGTCATCTTTACAATAAAGCTTTCCAATTTTTCTGATTAATATTTAAAAGAAATAATGTGATCTAAACACACACACACATTGCTGGCACATTCATTTTTGTGTGTGAAATAATACATTCTAAGTAGCTCATTCTCACCTAGGTGAATTCACCTGACATTACATTATTCTCTTCTTTTGGAAGTAGAGACTCATCCTACACATTTTCCTGCATAGACACATTTTCTTGTCCTTTCCCAAGACTAGAGACTATCTACACAGGCAGGCATGTAGCCGGGGGGGGGGGGGGGAGGGGCTTGAGGGGCTTCAGCCCCCCCCCCCCCCAAATTCTCAGGATGGTCCACGAGAAGGCCTTACATTTATTATTTAAACTGTTATGTTTATTCATATGATCTGATCACCATGCTCAATACATCCCATATGTATGGGGGTATTGGGATAATGATACAAAAGGTTTGCTAAGGTAGACCCTCTCCGGCTCGTACTCACCCCCCCCCCCCCCCCGAACCAAAATCCCAGCCCCTCCCAAAACAAAACCCTGGCTACAGGCCTGCACACAGGCATATTATTATTATTATTATTATTATTATTATTATTATTATTATTATTATTATTAAAGTGTTTAGCCCAGAGCAATCAAGAATCAGCTCTGTGATGTCCACATGACACATGCTGGGTAGTGTGAACAGTTGGGCTCTTTCTGAATTGGAACTGGTTCCACTGTTCAGATGGCCATCTTGCTTTCTCTGGTCTCCATGGCACAGGGACATGCAAAACAGCCAACATATTTCATTATTGCATGTTTGATAGTCTATATATCATATAGTGCTTTCAAAAAGAATCACAAAGGAGAAATACACTAACTTTTCTTTTTCTTTGTCTGAAAGCTGAATTGCTTGAAGAGGAACTTCCAGTCGAAAGTACTTGTGATTAGATGTGAACTCATAGTTAATAGCATGTCACAAAGTTGGGCAAGACCAAAGATGGACATTATCTTGTGATACCCAACAATCTTAAATCATTCCAGACAATCTTTTCTATTACAACAGAAATGAGACGCCAGATCCACAACGCAACTGAGATAATGGGACTATGTTCAATAGAAATAAATTGGCTTAAACATAAGTAGTAGGCTGTAAGTCTTTCAACTTCATATCTCTGTTCTTTCAGTCTCTTTAAATTACAGATGAAGCTAACAAAATTTTTATATTAGTCATGGTAAAAATATTAAATTTCATGGTTTGTCTCAGATTAATAGAGTATAAGGAGTCAAATGGCAAGTTGCATAAGTAATTTAAACAAATGGTTGTCAAAGACGTATGTTTGATAAAGAATATAGTAAATGGTATGTTCATAGATACATGAAACTAGCCTGGGAAAATAACAGAGATATAGGTATAATATTCTATATAACAAATTGAAATAAAAATCAAATTCAGGTCCAAAGTATGTCTTATTTCAGCTGTGTGTATAAATGTGTATATATGTGTAAAAATGACTTTTTTATTTGAAAAACTATTTTATGACAAGTTCACTAGGACTGTAAACTCTCCTTCGAGTTTTTAAAATGTTCTGTTTCAAATGGCCATTATTCATCTAAAATCTAGATTCCATAAGTAATCATGCTGTGAGGTGGTACTTATGACAGATTTGTGTTGTCATGAAAGATAACAGGAGGCAAGATAAACATATAGGCTGAGTCTCCCTTACACAAAAATCAGACAACTGAAATACTCCAACAACAAACATTTTTTGCCGTCAGTGTACCGCTGTTGCTAGGAAAAGAGGGTTATGTAATCATATGTTCAGCACCCACCCATGGTATATAGTGTGGTGGGTGTCCTGGAAGCAAGTTGCAAGTGTGAGCATGAAGTGACCCCATTAGCCACTGCCTGTATCCGGTCATGAACAAATGGGGAAAAATTCTGGGGTGAAAGGAAGGAGCATAATCCCCAATCCTTCCTATTTTGTTAAAGTGTGTTGACAGTATTTGGCACATCTGCTTTTTGGCATGGGCTTTTGTAAAAGGAGTTTTCTCCTATTGTCTTTTCCCTGTTTTCTGGAAGTGGGGGAATTGGGACTTCTTAAGGGAGGGCTCAGAAAGCATGAGGCATATGACTAACTCCTTTCCCTCACATCCCTCATTCACTATGTATTTGCAAATGTAGGTATTCCAAAATCTGTGAAAAATCCAGAAATCCAGACATCTGATCCATCATTTTGAATAGAAGAGATTCAGCACTGGAGCAATGCCACGGCAACATGGTACCCACGGAGATTGACAGGACCTCTTGGTTATCTTTCCACCCGATGCTCTGATTCATTCCATATGGTGTATAATGTGAGAGACAAACATGGTCGTACAATGGTACACTGGTCAACTCATACTCGAAATAGATACAAATAGAGGCAATTAAAGAGGATGTTGTGATCTGCGCAAAAGCTGAGGAATGGATCGTCCAAGTGACTGTCATTTTGTGAAATCCAGGTTCAATATAAATGATCATCTCTGTACAGAATCCAGCATAAAATGTAAAATGGAACGGATATGAAGAAAATGTAATTCCATGATTCCAAATGCAGTCATTAGCCATTAAGCCACTGTGACTCATATTTTGTGGTAACATGGAATGCCATATTTCTACAATGGCAGAAAAAGGGGTTAGGCTAAGACTCTTTTTAAAAGTTGTTTTTAATTTAATTTTTTTTTATAAACTATTTGAGGCTACTGTAGCATTTTTCTTTTAGAATGAAGGACAGTCAGGCATCAGTAAGATTATAGAAATCCTTGTTTTGAATTGCACAGATTCATTGAGAAAGGATTGCTCAGGGTAGTTGGCTCCATCAACATATTCTTTAGTGCTTTCAGTAAATCTACATTTCCCTTAACACAATTTTCATAAAATTCATAGTGAGTGAAACAGCAGCTTAGGGGAAGGTGAAACAACTACTATTCATGGTTTAAATCACTTATCATGAAGATTCATGGTTTTCATCATAATTTAATGCTACCTTTCCTGGGTGTTTTTTATTGTGAATAAATATATATACACTATACAGTCAGCAACAAGTGATATTTCAGGGCAGGCTTTTTTCTTTTTCCCTTTTTTTTTCTAGAGTAGCAGGCAGCAGCAATTGGAAGGCTGTTGTTAACAGTGGAGTTAAGAAATTCAGAATATTTGATTTGCTGTTCTCACAATATTTTCCGCTCGGCTTGAGCCAGGAAGGAGAAGAAGTCTCCCCTGGGAACTTGTTCTCATGAAATTCCCAGCAACCCAAGAGGACTGAATAAGTTTTGATAAGCTTTGGATATGCATCTGGCTGAAAGACTCATCTAGAAACTGGAAGCATAAGGTTTGCTCATCACTATCTATAATGCTGATTCAGTTTAGTGGCAGATCCAGCTGCAAGGGGAAAATGACTGGAAATGATTAGAGGGAGGCGTAGGAGGCAGCTTTGGATTCCAGGTTCCATTCAGGAAAAGGTCAGGGTTTTAACTTCTGCATAGATTTCATGTTTGATATTGTCAATACTTATAACATGTACACTGGTTATATATTATTAAAGAACTCATCCATTCCTTTCAATGTACTGTATTGCTGAAAGCATAGTCATGTTAGGGTTATGTGCATTCTGGCACTTCTCGAGCAACTAATATAAAAGTATTACATATGCTCATATCTAAGTCTTCAAATTTTAGTCAAAATTGGCTCAAAAACCTAGTCAAATTATCCACAGGTCAGTGTAAATATATTATACTTTATATATAAAAAAGGAGCCACCATCTTCTCAAAGTGGGATGATGAAAGGCAGAGCTTAGTCTGCCCTGGGAGTACTGAAAAGAAATACATGGGTCACATGAAGTGATCTTTTTCTTATCCAATTCACAATTGTGGCCAAAAGCCCCTTTTGCCTTTTACTTGTATGTGAGGTCAACTTATATGTGAGTAATCATCATATCTTTACAAAATCTAATAATGGCTGTTTATGTATTTATGTATTTATTTATTTACTATACTACTACCCCACTCTTCTCACCCTGGGCGGGGGTGTGGTCAGAGTGGCTTACAGTTTGGCCACTTCATATTAAACACACAGATAAAACATATAAATACAATAAAACTTTTAAAACTGATAAAAACATTACCCTAAACCCATGGTTGTTGTTCATGCTGCTGCATTCTGCATTTGTGTCAGTTCCGTATTACACTGTTTCCCAAACGTTTGTTCACATCTTAATAAAATGCACTATGTTTGACTATTTCATAATGAATAAAACCTGTATATCTTTTTTGAAATAATCAAAGGGAATTTGTGATAGGGTCTTGCAGGAATAAAAGTAGGACTACATACATTCATGGCACACTATATTCCTATGGCTTATGGTACTTTTTAAACTAGAACCTCTCTTTCGTTCATCTTGTGCTATA
Source organism: Anolis carolinensis (assembly GCF_035594765.1). Lineage (NCBI taxonomy): Eukaryota > Metazoa > Chordata > Lepidosauria > Squamata > Anolidae > Anolis > Anolis carolinensis. The sequence goes on from NC_085843.1 coordinate 199,821,592, forward strand.
ATGATGTTGTCTCCTTCTATTATATAGTGTGACCTCCTTATTCACAGATTTAATATCCATGGCTTCACTAACCCACATCTCCAAAAAATCCCCCCAAAGTTTGTGGGGCCCTCTATGTTTTCCAGTGCTATTCTATACTATTCTATAGTATATTTCTGCTTTTGTTTTTATTATGTTTTGAATTTCAGGTGTTCCCCATTCTGTTTTTGAGAAGATTCTGGGAGATTAGGAGAGGGGCCATTCAGATTCATTATTCAGAATCTGGAGTTCCATTTTGGGAAGAAGATTCCCAAAAGCAGAACCAGGGGAGGAGGGGCACATGAAAACAGAACGAAAACAGAACAGATTATGTGCTGTTTTGCACACCCCTAGTATACTTCCAGCCCAAGTATAATCAGAATATAGGGTTTGCTATTATTCAAAGTTCCAAATATCTACTTGAATGGAGGGTCGGGGATTGGAACATATCACCAGCACATATAAGAGTTATACTGCATTTGCGATAGTGTATAAAAGTAACTCTTCCAAAATGGCTAGTATTTAGCTTGCCCCACTTCATGGTTCTGGAACCACTATAATTACTGTAAATGGCTTCTCCATCGAAAACATACTAGATAAATGATATCATAATAGTAAAATCAGTAACTGGGTGCCCAATTCTTTTGTTGATGTTGGGCTGCCATATAATACAGATAAAAATGTCCAATTGCATTGTTGTTGTTAGATCCTGTCAAGATGGCTTTGACTTATGGTGATCCCATCAATGAGTGACCTATCATCAACAGCTCCTTGCTCAACTCTTGCAGACTCAGGTTTGTGGCTTTCTTGATATTATCTATCAACCTGTAATGGGGTCTTCTCCCTCTCCTATTGCATTTTACCTTGCTAAGCATTTTTTAAATAAGCCATGTGTTCTTGTGATATATTCGAAATATGACACTCCTGGTTTAGTCATTTTAGCTTCTAGAGAGTTCAAATTTGAGCTGCTCTAGGACCCATTGTGTTGGGAGTTTTTTTTTTTTTTGCAGTTCCAGTTACCCCATGAATGATCCTTCAGCACCACATTTCAAAATAATTGTTTCTAAATGCTGCTGTTTCAACTTTCCATTTCTAATGTGCTTGCATTCTTGATAGTCATAGAGTACCCCCAACAGAGTCTATTCAAGAGATGTCTAAATTGAAGGGACAGAAATCATAAACCAGAGCTGTAAATATGACAAATAATAATAATAAACTTTATTTGGATACTGCCCTATCACCCTGAAGGGACTCATAGAATCATAGAATCATAGAATAGTAGAGTTGGAAGAGACCTCATGGGCCATCCAGTCCAACCCCCTGCCAAGAAGCAGGAAATCGCATTCAAAGCACCCCCAACAGATGGCCATCCAGCGTCTGCTTAAAGGCGGTTTCCAACATGTAAGGCAAACATTCAATTGTTGGAAAGAAAACCATACAGACAATACAACAAAATAGACACATTCAACAATATAATATAACATAATTACATTAACAACCAAAATAGCATCAGTAAAAGATTAAACAAACCAATGGCCAGGATTACAAGATGAACGTGACCAACTATAAAAGGGCTGAGCCAGGCATAGTGCAACAATATATCATAGGGTTGGGGAAGTGGATGAAGCGCAGAACAGAGTGCTATCTGGTTAACCAGGAACTAACCATTCTCAAAAATTTGCTGGAACATCCAGGTTTTAAAGTTCCTATGAAAGAAGGACTGTGTTCTGGGATTCCACAGTACTAAAATGCTGTTAAACTGCATTAATTCCTCAGTGTAGATGCACCCTTGGTTACTTTTCGTCATTCCTGTTACAGTTTTTTTAAAACTTCCCTTTGAAAGATATGTCCAAAAGGTGTGGCTGACATCAAATATTCTCCAAATATGCTTCCTCCTCCAAAATCTGGTGTGCCTATGCTTCAAGTACAGCTAGGGAGTAGGTAATTCCTTTGACAAGTAGCCTACTAGAAGTTTTTTTTTATAGAAGCCTATTTAACTTGCACTTTCCTTTTCTAATCAAAGTGAAAATGAAGAGTGCCTCACATACAAGAGCAGGACTGAGTTCCTTGCATTCTGCCTCCTTTTATGGATGAAATTATGCTCTCCCCTTGTTCTAGTTTTAAAAGGCAGAACAGAAAACTTAATTTTAACACTGTAAAATGAAAGCTCTTCAATTATTTATAACATTAAAATGTACTAATGTTTGATCAATGAACTTGAAAAAAAAGCACGTTAACTACAGAAATATTTCACTATGTTCCAAAGTTCATGCGGCAGAGATAGAGGAGTGAAAGGATTATTAGTAGATGAAGAGCAGCATTTTAATAACACCCAGGCTCTAATAATGAGGCTGACAAAAGCAAGGAAATTCAAAGCTAAGGCTCCCTTCTTACCAAGCACTTAGTTACAAATTCTGTAGGCTAGATAGCACAGCAACAAGAAGCATTTATTTCTCTTCCCAGCGGTAGTGATGCCAGAGAAGAAAGAGAAATGAAGTTCTAACATTTTTCAGAGAGGGGTGGGAATTCTGTGGTCCTTCAGATGTTATGGAATTGCAACTCTCAGCATTCCTTACCACTGGTATACTAACTAGAGAACTAGTGAGAATTGGAGTCCAGCAACACCTGGAGGGCCACACAATCCTTGCTTATGTCTTCACAAAAACAATAGTGGTCAAGCTTTTGTATCAGGAGATGAATGCCTTTCACATAGCTATGTTCCATAGCTATCCTCCTGATGCTAATGTGCCCCCAAAATATAATCAGTATGCCACAGCCTTTCCCCTCCATGACCATTCTCATGTTTCTGGAGAGTGGAAGATGAGCAGGACTGCATCTAATATTTCCTTGAGCTTGATAGAACAACTGGACAAACTGCAACAGCTATATGCAGAGAGGTCTGAGGATCTCAACAAGTTCTCTCTAGATCACTGCTTCCTAAAGTGTGGGTCTCAACTCCAAAGGGAGTCCCCTTTGCTCAATGTTGGGTCTGAAAAATTTGGCAACAATAAATTTTTCTGAATGTCACAATAGCCTCATCACACTAGAGCATGGATTCATTTTAAATCCAGTTTCTGAAGCCTCCTGAAGAATTCTGGGGTTTGTAGTTTAATGCTACCCAGGACCTGTTTGAGCAATTTAAAGGCCCCGCCTTAAACTGTAAGTTCAAGAATTCTGCAGGAGGCAGAAATTGGATTTAAAGTGGATCCATGCTCTAGTGTGATAAGGTAATTAGTAGGCATGTGCAATCCATGAAAAAAAGTAGGGGGCGCTGGTGCTTCATTTCTAAAGTCATTTCCGAATTTTGAAGCAAAAAATTCAAAACTTTCTGAAACTTCCGAATCTTCGGAAGTACCTTGTTAATGGCATGTGCTCATGTGCATGAAGGAAAACATTATAGTCAATGGGGAAAATTGAGGGGCCTCTCTCTCCCTCAATTTTAGCTATCCTAATGAAATTTGCTACAGTGGTAGAACACAAAAACCACTGTTAGCTCACCAAATCTAAGAATGTTTGACTTATCCTCAGATTTCTGGCAAATTTTCAAAGTTTTTATATAATTTTTTTTAATAATAACAAAAATCTGTTCCTGGTTTTGAAGTGTTATTTCCTGTTTCATTGGGTTTTCTGGGGCTGAGAGTGTGTGATCTGACCAAGATCACCCAGTGGGTTTCCATGGCTGAGTGGGAGTTAGCCACAATCGTAGTCCAACTCTCAAACCAGTACACCAGTGGGCCGTTTTGAGACACCATGCTGTCTCAAAATGACTCGCTATCTTCCTATGAGGCTTAGCCCTGTTCTAACTACCCAGGAGGAAAAACACTCACCTTTCCCTCTGTTTCCTTCCCTTCCCTGGCAGAGCAAGAGGCAGCCCTCATCGCCGGGGAGTGTTTTCTCTCCTTCTTCTACCCTTCCTTGGCCAGGCAGAAGCACCCTCGCTGCCAAGGAAGGGAAAGAGGAGGAGATAAAAGCGTTGACTTTCCCTCCGTTTCCTTCCCTTCCCTGGCAGAGCAAGAGGCAGCCCTCATTGCTGGGGAGTGTTTTTCTCTCCTTCTCTTCCCCTTCCCTGGCAGAAGCGCCCACGCTGCCAAGGAAGGGAAAGAGAAGGAGAGTAAAACACTTGACTTTCCCTCCATTTCCTTCCCTTCCCTGGGAGAGGAGCAAGAGGCAGCCCTCATCGCGGGGGAGTGCTTTTCTCTCCTTCTCCTCCCCTTCCCTGGCAGAAGCGCCCTCGCCAGTATATCCAAAAGTTTTCCAAGGCCATTAAATAAAGGTTAATTCGGAAGGGCCAAACCACCTTGGAACCCCATTCAAAATATACAATTTTTTAATGATTAATGAAGATTCTGACTTCAATCCTAATAATTAGTGGCTGTTTAAGACATTTACATGAATTTGCTGTTCAGGGTTTACTGTGGATTCTGTAGAAGATGCTTCAGCTATACTTCCTAAAAAGGAAACTCAGCCATTTTGGCAACCCTTGCAAATGTTATTTGTTATCAGTAAATGTTTGGTTTTTATACCTAATTTTATATAGCTATATAGCAGGGGTCACACAAAAATTTATCAGGCTGAAAGGGCTCACAAGTGGAAAAGTTTAAAAATCCCACTCTAGATGATGTTCTTGTAGTGCATCAAAAATGAAATTTGAGGAACTGAACTGTCACTGACTTTCTCTTCTTCATTCACACAGTCATTTCCGACTCTTTGTAACCTCATGGACCAGTCCACACCAGAGCTCCCTGTCAACCGTCGCTGCTCCCAGTTCCTTCAAGGTCAAGCCAGTCACTTCAAAGTTACCATCCATCCATCTCGCCCTTGTTCGGCCTCTCTTCCTTTTTCCTTCCATTTTCGCCAGCATTATGATCTTTTCCAAGCTTTCCTGTCTTCTCATGATGTGGCCAAAATACTTCATCTTTGCCTCTAATATCCGTCCCTCCAGTGAGCAGCCAGTCATTATTTCCTGGAGTATGGACTAGTTGGATCTTTTTGCGGTCCAAGGCACTCTCAGGATTTTCCTCCAGCACCAAAGTTCAAAAGCATCTATCTTCCTTCGCTCAGCCTTCCTTATGGTCCAGCTCTTGCAACCATAGGTTACTATGGGGAATACCATTGCTTTAACTATGGCGACCTTTGTTGCCAGTGTGATGTCTGTACCTTTCACTATTTTATCAAGGTTGGCCATTGCTCTTCTCCCAAGAAGTAGACATCTTCTGATTTCCTGGCTGCAGTCTGTATTTGCAGTGATCTTTGTGCCTAGAAATATAAAGTCTGTCACTGCCTCCACGTTTTCTCCCTCTATTTGCCAGTTATCAATAGGTATAGTTGCCATGATCTTGGTTTTCTTGATGTTTAACTGCAACCCAGCTTTTGCACTTTCTTCTTTCACATTGGTGATAAGGCTCCTCAGCTCCTCCTCGCTTTTGGCCATCAGAGTGGTATCATCTGCATACCTAAGGTTGTTAATGTTTCTTCCAGCAATTTTAACTCCGGCCTTGGATTCCTCAAGCCCTGTATGGTGCATGATGTGCTTTGCATACAAGTTGAATAGAGAGGTTGAAATTATGCAGCCCTACCGTACTCCTTTCCCAATCTTGAACCAGTCTGTTGTTCCGTGGTCTGTTCTTACTGTGGCTACTTGGTCTATATACAGATTTCTCAGGAGACAGACAAACTGACTTGGTATCCCCATACGACCAAGAACATGCCACAGTTTATTATGAACCGCACAGTCAAAGGCTTTAGAATAGTCAATAAAGCAGAAGTAGATGTTTTTCTGGAACTCCCTGGCTTCCCCCATTATCCAGCGGATATTGGCAATTTGGTCTCTCGTTCCTCTGCCTTTTCTGAACCCAGCTTGGACATCTGGCAACTTTTGCTCCATGTATTGCTGGAGTCTGCCTTGCAGGATCTTGAGCATTACCTTACTGGCATGGGAAATAAGTGCCACTGTATGGAAGTTTGAGCATTCTTTAGTGTTTCCCTTTTTGGGTATGGAGATATAAATTGATTTTTTCCAGTCTGATGGCCTTTCTTGTGTTTACCTTATTTTCTGGCATATGGTATGCATCACCTTGACAGCATCATCTTCCAAGATTTTTAACAACTCAGCTGGGACCCCATTGTCTCCTGCTGCCTTGTTATTAGCAATGCTTCTTAAGGCCCATTCAACCTCACTCCTCAGGATGTCTGGTTCTAATTCACTCACCACACCGTCAAAGCTATTGTCTATATTATTATCCTTCCTATAGAGATCTTCTGTATATTCACGCCACCTTTTCTTGATCTCTTCAGCTTTTGTTAGGTCCCTGCCATCTTTGATTTTGATCATGCCCATTTTTGCCTGAAATTTGCCTCCGATGTTTCTGATTTTCTGAAAGAGGTCTCTTGTCCTTCCTATTTTATTGTCTTCTTCCATTTCCATGCATTGCTTGTTTAAAAATAGTTCCTTGTCTCTTCTGGCTAACCTCTGGAATTGTGCATTCAGTTGGGCATATCACCCTCTATCGCTGTTTCCTTTCACCTTCCTTCTTTCTTGGGCTACTTCCAGTGTCTCAGCAGACAACCATCTTGCCTTCTTGGTTTTCTTTTTCTTTGGGACGTACTTTGTTGCTGCCTCCTGAACAATGTTGGGAACTTCTGTCCATAGTTCTTCTGGGACTCTATTTATTAAATCTAGTCCCTGAAATCTATTCTTCACCTCCACTGCATATTCACTAGCAATATTTGTGAGATCATATCTAATTGGTCTGTGAATTTTCCCCATTCTCTTTAGTCTGGTTCTAACCAGTCTGGTTTAGTCTGGTTGTGCAATAAGAAGTTTGTGATCTGAACTACGGTCAGCTCCAGGTCTTGTTTTAACTGACTGGATGGATGTCCACCACCTTTGGCTGCAAAGGATGTAGTCAATCTGATTTCGGTGTTGATCATCTGGTGAAGTCCATGTGTAAAGCCATCTTTTGGGTTATTGGAAGAAAGTGTTTGTTATGCATATGCACAGTGAGTTTTCCTGACAAAATTCTATCAGCCTGTGTCCTGCTTCATTTTGTTGTCCCAAGCCATGCTTGCCTGTGATCCCGGTTGTCATTTGACTGTCCACCTTAGCATTCCAGTAGGTGCTGCAGATCCTCATAGAACTGATCTAATTCTGCTTCTTCAGCAGCTGTGGTTGATGCGTATATTTGGATCACTGTGATATTAAACGGCTTGCCTTGAACTCGAATTGAGATCATTCTATCATTTTTTGGGTTGTATCCAATCACTGCTTTAGCAGCTTTATTATTAATTTTGAAGGCTACTCCATTTCTTTGGTTTTCCTCTTGTAGTAGTAGATCTGGTGGTCATCTGTTGTGAAGTGGCCCATTCCAGTCCATTTCAGTTCACTGACTCCCAAAATGTCTATCTTTAATCTTGACATCTCACTGATAACCATGTCCAGTTTGCCCTGGCTCATAGCTCTTACATTCCAGGTTCCTATAGTGTGTTGATCTTTAGAACATCGGATTCGTAGTTCACCTCCAGCACCGTCGGCCGTTAGCCTTCCTTTCAGCTTTGAGATAACTGCGTCATCACATCTGGGGCTAGTTGAACTAGTTCTCTGTTCCTCCCCAGTAGCATTTTGACCATCTTCCAACCTAGGAGTCCTATCTTCCAATGGTATACCGACATTTCTCTGGTTGTACTGATCCATTTAGTTTTCATGGCAAGAATACTGGGGTGGGTTGCCATTACCTTCTCCCAGTGATCGTATTTAGTCTGACCTCTCTGCCATGACCTTCCCGTCTTGAGTGGCCCTGCACGGTATAGCTCATGGCATCATCAAAGTGTGCAAGCCCCAGCACCTCATCAGGATCCTTTGCATGGGGGTCACTGACTTTAAAATATTTAAATTACTTAAATAGCCAGAATATTGTAGCGATGATCAATTATTGTGAGCCTAGTTAATAAACCTAGTTAATAATTTGGGGAATGGCTCAAGCAAGCTGAGGCATGCATTTCCCATATGCATCATTAAACAAATGCAAAATACACTCCTGTACTATCTATGCAGCACAAAGCTAACAAGGATCAGATTCTCCGTGTTGTGTGTTATCATCTCTGAGTACATATTTAAAGTTGTAGCTGCAATATTTCAGCTTGTACTAGACATTGCAATAAACACAGGCAAAATTCACTTGCTTTCCAGCCATATATAGAAACATACTGTGTACACAGAGATCCAGTCCAGTAAAGGATTCATGTCCTGTGTAAATCCTTCTAAAGATGATCTCAGACATAATCTAAAAAGCGTTACATAGCTATAACAAAAAGGAAGCAACTGCAGTGTTAGGTCACATTCATAACTCTCCAAAAGTTTCTTTGAGAAAAAGGACCCAATCTTAAAATGTGGGCAATGCAGTCTCCAATTAGGCCCCATATAAGGCCTTAGATGTTAAAGTCTGTTGTAGGAACACGATGATGACGATGATGAAAGGGAGCAACATCAAAAGTGTCAGCAAGAGGAGAAGGCAATGGCATATCAGTGCAGAGAGTACATGCATATTCCAAGTGGCTATGTGACTGTGGTACTAATTTGAAAGGGGGGATCTGATAATGCACAGAATAGTATTCTATAAAGCATGCAAAATGTGTAGAGTGGAGGGGGGATTTCTTCCAGGCCAAGAGGTCAACTCTATTGAAGAAAGTACTATTACGCAAGATACAAACAAGCTGAAGTAGTAATTAGAATTTGACAAAGAGAAGTTCTACAGATATCCTGTTCAATTTGCAAAAACAGAAGAGTATTAAGAGTGGAAAGAACACAGAAAAATAGGAGTGAAGAAAAATTGGAAAGAATGTTGTTGAGTGGAAAGAGAGTAAGTGTACCCTGGACCATGCAACATTATAGGGAAATGCCCTTTTTACTCTGGCCCTTAATATTTTTTTAATCAAGCAGTTAATTTGTAATAGTATGAAGTTAAAACAATTCTATTAATACAATTTACTAGATTAATAAGACTGAGTATTATGTATAAAAAATTGGCATTAAATATTTACAAATTCTATTAATAAAATACTAGATTAATAAAAAAAACCCTAATACTAAATATAAAAATTTAATTGGGTGCAGTTCATTGGCTTTTAATATGACACTGTGCAAGCAGCCTATACGAACTGAAATTGCTAGCTCTTGGCTGAGGGAGCTGGAGTCAACTGGAGAACTTCCAAAGGGATATTGGCTAGGCACCCAATCCATTTCCTGGAATCTCTGCCATAACTTGATAAAATTGAGACTTGTAAACTTACAATATCATTTTGCCAACAACATATCAGTATAAGGGGCCTTCTACACAGGCCCTAAAATATGGAAGTTACCAGATTAAAAAAGGAAGGGGGTGACTAAATGATGCCACCAGTAAATCTGCCCTGATTTGCAGAGACAAGAAACACATGCTAAAAGGTCCATTTAGATCCCATTTCTGGTTAAAAAAAATGTGTGTATTCTCATCATTGTATATCCCTGAATTCATGCTAACATGTGATTTCCTTCCTTCTCTTGTGTAGACTGCTCAAGCCAACAACAACAACAACAACAACAACAACAACAACAACAACAACAACAACAATTTTATTTTTATAACCCGCCTCCATCTTCCTGAAGGGACTCGGGGCAGCTTACATGGGGACCAAGCCCAGAATGAACACGGAATTCAAGGTACAAAATTAAAACACATAACAAAACAATGTAATTAAAAACAATTAAAACCAAGGAAATAAAAACATCATAAAATACATCAATCAACATCACAAGCACGGTTGGTGGGGATGAGGGAGAGGGCCTTCTCGGTGGTGGTGGCCCCCCGGCTCTGAAATTCTCTTCCTAAGGAAATCAGATCACCCTCACCTTGTCCACATTCTGTAAGGACTTGAAAACTTTGATGTTTCAACATGCCTTCAAATAACAGTTTAGTTTGTAACCACCTCTGCCCACCTTAATTTATTTATTGTTCTGGTTTACAGCACTTTATTACCAGTCCTGGTCTTATTGCCCTGTGTTTGCACAAACCCTGCCCTTCCCTAGGAGGTGGGAGCAAGAGAAAGGCCTCCCCAGTGGATCTTAGAGCCCGTGCTGATTCATACAGTCACGAAGATAAGCAGGTCCCAAAACAGACAGAAACAGATACACAGGTGGTTCAAAGGAAACCAAATGAAAAGCAACTAGAACTCTCTGAAATTCTTTATTTTACACTTTATAATCTTAAACAGAGCTTGAATTAACAATTGGGGGAGAGAGAGATCAGACAGAAGTTTTTTAAAATTCCCTCTGTTATGCTCTGGACCTCATATAAACACATACAAATTTGCTTTATTTATATTTATTAATATTTATTAATTTATTAATATTTATATTAATATATTTGCATGTGTGAATATACGCTTCAATGCATATCAAAGGGATTTTATTTTTTTAAAAAACTTCCTCTGGATGTCCCCCATCTACCATCTTGTTCCAATATAGAGGAAGATTGTGAGGATGATGGGAGACCCAATCCTAGGACTAACCGGTCTGTGTGGGGATCTGCATTCAGGTCCCAGGATTTTTTGTCTTCAATTTAAAATGTGGGTTTTGATACTGTCTGGAAGCACCCTAAGGCACCATATCCCATCTGACCTTGGAAGATAAGCAGAGTCAACTCTCGTCAGTATTTCTATGGGAGGCTGCTAATGACTGCTAGGTGTTATGGACTATATTTCAGAGGAAGGAACTAGCAAAATGACCTGCCAATATTATTTGCCTAAGAAAATCCTATTAACTTAATGAGGTTACCATATATCAACATTCTACTTGAAGGCACAAAAGCACATATAACCTGGAATGTAGAACTTCAACTTTAGAAAATGTAAATTAATGAGTTTAACCATGCAGCACCAGTGCACCTTCTGATATTGCACCATATATAGTCTATGTACATTGCCACGTTGCATTGTCAGACACTACTGCAATGGCAGGCTTCCAGTTCATAGCTGATGCCACTCTCCAGGAACCTTCCTCAGTGTTCCAATTAAATGGTTTTGGGGGCTGTCAATTTCATCGTTTCTCCATCCTTCAACCCCTTCATTTCTCCCACTAAGAAAAGCAACATCAGTCATTATTTTCCAAATTTTGATGCAGAGTGAAATGGTATTTTTTTCACATTTTTTTCCTCAGCAGAATGGCACAGAATTGAGTGCAGGGCACCAAGCACTCTATCAATCTTATTTGAAACTCAGAAGGCATGAGCACACAAGGTAAATAAAAAACGGAGCAATTTTTAAAAGTGTATGTACATTTAAATGCCAAGTCATAATACTCAGACAATAAAATGACTTCATTTGCACTGTAGAATTAATGCAGTTTGACACCACTTTAACTTCCATGACTCAATGCTATTGTATCCTGAGAATTGTAGTTTGGTGAGGCACTCTTTGGTAGAGAAAGCTAAAGACTTTGTAAAATTACTGCCACCAGGATTCCATAATACTGAGTTGTGGTAGTTAAATGGTAACAATATGCATTAACTCTACAGATTGCACCAGTCAGGAGTAAACACAGTGTCTCATGTGAGAGTTAGCATAGGAACTAAGCTTCATTTTTTAGTCCTGAGCAGATTGGTCCCTGATGTTCTCAGACAAGTCAGTCCTCAGAAGATCTCTAAAATATTCTTGTATTGTTAGTGAAATTATGCAACAGAATACTGAATGCTATTTTATCATCTATATTAGGCATTCAGTGAACTGCTTGCATACCTTGGAATCTGTCCATCTAGCGTTTCACAAAAATATTCCAAAGTTGCATTAGGAAAAAAAACCCTTAAAATTAATATTTATTGCCTTCATGTTTCATTATAGTTAGAAATTAGTTTGTTCTTGGATAAATAGTTTATAGCAAGATATAAATATGTTCCCTTGACCTATTAACTGCCCCAATATATTATGAATTTATTGACAGTTGCTGTAAAATTTACTAACAGCTATTAAACCTTTTTACATACTTGATATTCCTTTTTCTCTATAAGGGGGAGAAAATGGAGGATTTTTTTTGTTTTTTAAAAAAGAGATAATCTGCTCCCGATATTAAATTCCTCTGAGATTTTAGTATATTGTCAAAGTTTATGGGTCATAAACCAAAGCTAGAGCTTACAAAAAATTTACACTAGGATATTATTTAAGAAAAAGACATGTAAATTTTAGTGTCGTGAGAGTGATAGAAGCTAGTGAAATATATACACCAAATGCTAGATTAAAATAATATTATAAAACATTTTTTTTAAAAAAAAAATCTGCTGCAACAGTGATGTCTATATTCTTACCACTTTTAGAACTCTTAGTTTCTGTGATAAGAAGCCCAACGTATTTTGAGGCTTCCAAATATTTTATATATTTTTCTTCCTCCATGAGTGTTATATATTTTCCACAATATACAACAAGTTAATATAGGAATGTGTCTCACTTCCATGGCTAGAACCAGTGACTCATTAAGAACTTGTGTTTCCATTACTTAAAATGAAAGGAGCACATAACTGCGTAACATCTTTTGCATTTTTTTTAAAAAAAACTCCTTAGGGTTTTTCCTCTTAGGGCTTTGTATAAACATGGTCTATGTTACCAGAAATGCTAAGCAATGAAAACATATATTGACATATAACTGTAAAAAATGATTCTCATAGATTATTGTAAGGACATAGTGCCCTCATTCCTGGCTATATTAATAAATGGTTGTGACATTATATCTTACCTTCCTATATATTTAAAAGAATTCAAGGCAACTTACATCAGAAATAACGTTGTAATACAATAGCAAATGGAAACATCAAATTACATTTATTTCCGAATGTTTGTCTGAAATGATCATGGGTCGGATTGAAGGAAACTGGCACATTATAATGACAAAACAATAACTCACACATTAAAAATGCAGTGTGAAATTGTACCCTGAAACATTCCCATAAACATTTGTATTAGTGAAAAACTCTCCCACCCGATTCATTTCCTTGATTTCATCACCTTAAATATTGTGATGCTGTTGTGTGCCTTCCAGTCATTTCCAACTTATGGTGACCCTAATATATATATATATATATATATATATATATATATATATATATATATATATATGGTGATGAAATCAAGGAAATGAATCGGGTGGGAGAATATATATATATATATAAAAAAATTATGGGTTTTCCTAGGCAATATTTGTTCTCTGAGGTTGAGTCAGTGTGATTTGCCCAAGATCACCAAGTGGGTTTCTATGGATGAATGGAGATTTTAATCCTGGTCTCTTGCTTTGTGGTCCAACCCTACACTGGCTCTATCTTGAACTGATTATGAAAGCAAACTGACTAGTTCTAATAATAGGTTGTCATATTTCTAATCTGTTTATTGATCTCATTGATTGTCTTCTAGACTGATTATGTGATTTGCTGATTATTATTACAAAGGTTGCTGAGAGTTTGTTCTGTGTAGTATATCTGTCTTCTTTTTCTGAATATCTGCTTAGCTAGAGTATCTTGCATTCAATTGGGAATAGAGATTGCATATGACACATTATCTATCAGAGCATCTGTACAAATAAATAAATAGGGGTTTTATCCAAGAATGCCACTGACAAGATATCTCCAGCACCTCTGAAAACCTTCTAGAGATTATATAAAAATAAAAGCAGCTTTGGTTCTCTATTGTGCAAGCATGCAATGTAACTGATGTGACTTTGTGGTTTCCTGTCTTGGCTTTGAAATCTAGCAAACTCACAAAAGCTACTGTAGAGTTCAGAACAAACACAGGGGGTATGTTTAGTTATTTGTTTTTGTAGTAAAATAAAATATTTATTATACACAGACACCTACTGTGAACAGAGGGTAAGGCCACTGTGTTTTATCTCTAGGGTGTCATGTTTGACTTCCATTAGGGATGTATTACAGACCTGTGGGTTTTCATGAATTCAGAAAGTCCACTTTGAACACTGATTTCAAAGCCTACAGGGGGTGTGAAGGATGTAAGAACACTGCTTTCTAGGCAGAAACCTGTTGCAACCAACACACCTTATGTTTTATGAGTCAAAAACAACTTGCTGGAGAGTTAGAGGTGATTTTTACCCTTTTTTAGCCATATTTTTAAAAGGAAGTTACTCCATTGTTCTCTCTTTTTTAAAAAAAAACAAAAACTTTTCACATAATTAACATACTTTTTGGGACGGAAAGCCCACCACATATCCCTTTAGACCAACTTTTCTACCCAATATTTAACCTTCATTCCATCTCCATAAAATACAAAGAGAACAAAAGGCATGATATAATTGCATAGTATATTCTAAATGGTTAGGAGGATTTTGACATATCGAGGTCATTGCCTCCTATAAACTTTGCCTTTATACAAATAAGATTCTTCTGAATAGGGAGAACCAAACTATATGAAACCTTAGAATAATCAAACCATCTCTGTTTGGCTTTCCTTGGATTAAATGTGTTCCTTTGAAGTCGAACATGACCTCCTCCCCAATAAAAGATAGTAACTTATAGTTTTGCTAAGGACAAAGATATCAGGCTGGATAATAAGGGCTAAGTTTTGGACATTTGCAAAGACAATAACAAAAACAACAAGGACCCTTCCCATGATAGATAGGGTGTACATTTTAAATCAAGACTTATGTCCTATATTTCTTATATTTATAGAGGAAGATAACTGAGATACTTTACTGGAATTTACTGTGATTTACCAAAACCCTGAACCAAAGGGTGTTTGACCTTTTAGCTTGAGACAAGAGTTAATGAAACTATAACTTACATTATTATTTTTGTCGTAATTTCTTATTGCCTATGTTATTGTCATCACTGCAATGCCTTTCCATATATCTGTGTTTAAACTGAAGCATGATGACCTAGGCCTGACCCCTGTACCAGGAAGCCCCAAATAAGGACAGCTTGGATTCCTCTACTGTCAATAAGTCTCACCCTCCAGGCTTTGGAGGACATTAGATGTCAGACCATCGGGGGAGAGATTTTCTAATCCTATCACCCATTCCTGTCATAAAACTCGCAGGAGCTAGACCCCATTCATGGAACTGGCCAAATCAATCAGTGGATCCACAAGCTAGGTCCGGTTGAGGCGACACAGGAAATCACTGGGCTATTTGGACAAAAGATCATCTTGAGTCACCTATAATCTTGTTATTTCCACGTGTGTATCCTTTGTCTATCTTGTTGCAACACTTCCATCTCCCCCATTGGTCAGCGAGGGAGTGAGGTCACAGATGGGGCTCATGCCCTCATTGGAGGAGGCCCCTAGTGGCTCCCCCTCCGCTCTGACAACAGAGCCAATTCACAGAGCTGGCTGGTGGGTGGGAGGCAGGAAATTCAAAACAAGAAATGTATAAAAAGTGCATGCTTTGCTTTGTTATGGCTCTCAGTCTATTTTTGGCAAACTATCGCAGGCTGGTGTCACTTTCAGCTGAAATAAAATAAAATAAAAGACCTTGGTGGCTTTCTGCTTCAACCTGGTGAGTTATATTCTGGAGATTATTGGCTTCTATTCTCAACCAGGCCTAACTCACAGCTTGGATTTCACTGTCCAAGGCTGCTCCAAATTGCTCTAAAACACCTTGACATGAACTCTAGTCGAGTCAGACTCTGGGGGGTGGTGCTGCAGTCGGCATTGTCCATAGATGCCTCCTAGGTCATGTGACCAGCATGACTGCATGGAACACTGTTACCTTCCCACTGAAGCAGTTGATCTACTCACATTTGCATTTTTTCGAAATGCTAGGTCGGCAGAAGCTGGGGCTAATGGTGGGAACTCACCCCATCTGCAGATTCGAACCACCAACCTTCTGGTCAGCAAGTTCTGCAGCTTAGCAGTTTAGCCCGCTATGCCACTGTGACCCCCTTGGATTAGGAATGGGAAAATCACTCAGTGCCATTTTCTCCTATATTCATTTAAAAATCCTTTTCCCAATCTAAAAACAATGTTTTACATTTTGGCATTAAAAAACTATTTGAAACAAAATTCTCATTTACTTGTACCAGCCTCATTCAAAAAGTATAACCATCTCTTAGAAAAAAAGAAGTGATACCCCTGGGTGTAGTTATGGTGAGGGGCAGGTTAAAATTAGAGCCTTGTCCCACAATAAATCTTCTAACCCTCCATGACATTTTCTTTCAGTCTTCAAATTTCTAGCACAGCAGAGAATGAGACACTGATGACTGTTTACCCTGAGACCACTTATATTTGCATTCTCTTGGTAAATTTGACTGTCCCTTTTCTTTGATGCCTAATTTATATTTCTAAATGCTTCATGGAAGTTTTAATGTTTTGCAATGCAACAAATTTGGGAACTATAGGGACATTTCATGGAGGCAGAATTCAACAATGCCCTCATGTTTCTTCTCCCATAACTATGGTTGTATTTGTGTTGAATTATGGCAGTTTGATACCACTTTTACTACCATGTCTCAATGCTATGGAATCCTGGAGTTGTAGTTTTACAACATCATCAGTCTTCTTTGTCAAAGAGTGTTGGTTTTTTACCGAATTAGAAAATCACAGAAATCCATAGCATTAAGCAGTCAAAGAGGTGTAAAACAGAATTAATTCTACAGTGTAGATGCCCCAGATATCCCCAGTGGTAACTGTCATTCTGCATCATACAAATGATTGAATACAAGAGGGATTTAAACTTAGACTTTTGAAGGTTAATATCAGATTCTTTCTATGTCAAAATTTGTCAGGGACAGATTGAGCTGAAGATAGAGATGTAAAGCACTGGAATGCTTGATACCATCCAATAAGTACTATTCCACATCCATGTGTGACCCACTCAACCATGGGCAAATGTCGGCATATCCTCAGAAGGGCACTGGCAATTGTCTTCTGAACATCTTGTCAAGAAAACCCTCTAATAGGATTACCTTAGGGTTACTATAAGTTAGAATGACTATACGGCATGCAGCAACAATAACATATCTTATGTGTAGGGCTTCTAAGACTTGTGAAAAGTTCATTGTCTGCTCACAGAATTTTTTATAACAACAAATGCCTGACCACGAACAATTCTGGCACTTTTTATGATTATCTGCTATGTAAAGGAACTTTTGGAGAACACTGCTTGAAACCAGAATATTTCTGAAATTGAACAGAAACCTCTATTTGACCCCCCTCCCCCACCTTGGCAGCCCCGCTTATGGTAGATGGAAGGGGGGGGGGAACAGCCTTCAAGATTTCCAAAGGGAATTAGCTATAGGAGTGCAAGAGTCCATGAATCTGACCCACCAGGCTATTCCAAAAGACACCATATGTGATTTCACTATGAGAAATAACTGTGTAACATCTGATCTCTGCTGCTCTGTACTGCTTGCATAAATGGGAAAATCTGTGCCAAACTCCTATGGAAATCGACAACCTTTCGGAATACAGGGCTGGAATCCAACACAGCTGAAGTCCATGGCTGAACTCCTGCTGCAATAGTCTATTATATGCCTGTGTAATTATTTTAACTCTAGAATGTACAAATCTGATCTCTACAAGAGTTTACTCTGTCAAGCCTAGTACAGGTATACCACCTATTTAATAAAGTAGATGTTTATTGGACATTAACTCTCTAACAGAAACTTTGCTGTCATGGCAGAAACAATATGAGAAAAATAACAAATTTCTACATCCAAAAAGTCTGTTGAATATTTCAACAGACTATTTATTCAAAACTAATAATAGGCACATGTGACTGAAACAGCAGGTCAAGTAAGCCTTGCATAGACAGACAGAAATATTTTGAACCTTCTAGAGATTACGAGAAGTCTCTTCCAAAATTAATAACGAGACAACTTTTTCTTTCATCAGCCTCAACTTCCTTATAATTTCCATTTGTGAGGTTTGTTTCAAATGGTAAAAAAAAATTAAAAGAAAAATGAGTTACAGGAGGCAGCCCATTGTTGGCTAGGATATTATGTACAGATTAAAATATCAAAATGTATCAAATCACTTTGGTGCCGTGATTAAAATTTTTTATTTCATAGCAAAAGAATGCATATCATCAGCACATTCCGCACTCCCACCTCTATTTCTGTAAAATCTGTTCAGATGATTTTGGTACCTTTTGGAAACAAGCTCCACATTTAGCTGTGTTTTTCTCTTTATCAAAATGAAGGGAGGAGGAATCAGTATGGCAGACTTATCTGACCTTATCGTTTGTCTTGGTTCATATATGCTCAGTTAACGTTGAGGAGATAGCTTCTCATCAACATGTCTATTGTATGAAGGCATATATAGCTATAACAGAATTAGCTAGAGTAGTATAGAATCCTTTTTTGGCCTAATCTAAGCTTCATTTCACTATTTATTTAAGAGATGTGGCTATAATCCAGCACCGGAAGTCTGTGTTTCTCCTTTTGTACTTCACCAACTCCTAGTGTTGATAGTGCCAAAAACTTTGTTATATACAAAGAATAAGTAGCAAAAGAAGAGCTGGGCAGGTATAAACTCACTTTATAAAGAGAAGCTTCCCTGTCAGAAGTTCTGTTAACTCAGTTGTGTCTTACTGTCTACTTTGACTGGCAGTGATTCTCCTTGATCAATTTTGTGGCACTGTATTTTCACATATTTTAAAGAAACGTTAGAGACTCTACCTGACACTTTAAGCGCTCAAAGCCTGTACTCCCCCACTGTATACATTCTTTTGGGCCAAGGGTGAATAACTGATGGATCTCCAGATGTTCTGGAATTCAGCTCCCATCGACACCTGCTAACACCATCAAGGATGATGGGACCCACAATCCAGCTATAGTTGTTGGTCAGAACAACTCTGTTGGTCAGAACTTCCCTATGTTTATAGAGCAGTGGTTCTCAGCCTGGGCTTCCCAGATATTTTTGGCCTTCAACTCCCAGAAATCCTAACAGGTGGCATTTCTGGGAGTTGCAGGCCAAAACCATCTGGAAACTGTAGGTTCAGAACCACGGTTATAGAGCCTGTGTTCCTGTAAGTGTTCTCTTACGTTATATCTTTTATGAACAGATTAAAACAGACTACAATTTCAGACAGGACCAAGAAAGCAATATTTTTGGATTACATCCCTCTACTTAAATCATCATTGGATTCTGCTTCTTTAGAATGATGACCTAGTTATAAACATTTGGCAAAAAAATACTAAAGATTGTCAACTAAAGGGATTTTTCATCTCATGGAAAAACCAACATTGTGGGTTGAGGTTTGATACCAGGCCAACCTAGGATCTTGCTCCGGTGGACTTTCCCATACATGTCATTCTCAGGGAATATTCTTGAAGAAGAAAAGCAATTCCCCTAAAGTATTATATTTTTCCCAGGACCTGAATTGATCTGCAAACAAAAACAACACCAAAAATACATTTCCCCCAATTTCAAGTTTTAGTTATGATAGTGAAGAAAAGCTGCTTGATTGAGAGGATGGCAGATATGGCTCTCCTCCCTTAGTAAGTCTAGAGGTGATTATTGGTAAAATACTTACCTCTCACTGTGAACTTTGTGGCTTCATGATGTTCAGTAAAATGATGGTTGCGGGGAGGGAATCCATAAAGAAGATTTGGAATTATATGTGCTACCACATATCCAGAGGACTATTTCTGTGTTTAAAAGAAGACTGCTCTTCTTTACCAAAGATAATCCCAATGAGAGTTTTGCAGGTATAAAATCCTTCTATTAGTATCAAACTGGAGAACCAAAAAAAAATGCAGTGCTGTAGTCAGGTGAGAAAATTGGCTCCTGAAGGAAAATTCTTCCTCTTTTCAATGATCTCTTGTTAGTTGTACTTCTGAATTTGGGGGCTCTATTACTAGTCTCCAAGCCACAATTACATTGCTAGAACACACATTTTTGAGGATAGGTGCACAGTATGTGTACATCAAGGCCTGAACCATCAAGTGCAGTGACTCTCCTATCCAATACTGAGTGGTTAGATGCATTATATTTCTTTGTCGCTTCAAAGCTAATAGTAATAATAGGAAAATAGTAACAGTAGGAGAAAACAATTAAAACATTCTTCAAAAACAGCTTAACTTTTTAAAAAATCTTACAGAACACGGTCACCTTTTTACACTACCCTACTTAGGTTTGTGAATCTGCTTATTATAACACTATAATGCTCAGATATGGAATTGGAAACATGGACAGGGAGTAGAGATTTGGGGCTATCTTGCCCAAATCAAGAGAGTCTTTTTTTTCTTGTTTTCTTTCTCTCTCTCTCTCTCCCAATACAGTGTTCCCTCACTTATTGCTGGGGTTAGGTTCCAGGACTACCTGCAATAAATGAAAATCCGTGAAGTAGGGACACTATATTTATTTTAATATTTATACATTATTTTAGTAGTTATATACTATTTTAAGTCTTTATCAACCAATTGTGTGTTGATAAATCATCTTCTTCTCCTCCTGTTGCCGCTTGGGCTCCTTTTCTCTCCCTTTGGCTTCTCCTTCCTCCCTTCCTTAGGCTGTAAATTGTAATTTTTTATGATTTATAATAGTCTTTTAGAGTTTATTGAAAAACCACAAAACAGCGAATCCGCAAAAAGTGAACCGCAAAGTAATTTGTTTTTATTGGAGGCGTCATTTGGACACCTCTGGTAAAAGTGACACAGGTCCTGAGTTTAGGGCCTATCTGGAAGGGCCGTCACTTCAGCTGACTGATGTCTTTATTTCACATTTTACTGTGAATTTTACTGTGTTAATTTTTTCTGGAATTCCCTTGCCAGTTATAGAATTTCAAAATTCTTGTTTATCTAATGGGTGCCTTGTCAATGAAATACATCAGTGGTTCCATCACCATGCAAAGTTCTAAGTGAGCTATATACTTCAAGAAAGGAATGAAGGAAATTGAGCTTTATGAATCATGTTGTCTAGAGGAGCCTCCCTAGGCTTTACCTAAAAGATCTATAATCTTCAAGCATAAGGTAAAGCCTATGAAGTTTGAAGTAAGGAACTGTAAGTAAAGACTAACTTCCCAAAGTTAAGCACATTTAACTTACAATGGAATGGGAGTCATCCAGGTGTTTAAATCTCTGCCACTGAAATCAATGGGATGTAACTTGCTTAATTTCAGGTGAAAGGTGCTTCTGCTCTTTAACAGTTTAATCTAGCTACTTTGGGGAGAACTATTCATTTGCAACAAAGGCAAGAGGGAACTAGACATAGAAGTTCAAGAAAGTACTTGGATCTAAAGCAAGCAGTGAAGTTATACAAACTGGATGATATCCAGTGTTACGCAAGTGGAAATCTTTGCACACAATAGATCTTTCTTCTTACCCTTTTCATACAGTCCTCTTTAACCCCCATCTTCACAAGGTTATGGAGAAGAAACAGAACACTATGAAATCTTAACATGTTGCATCAGACAAGTCAGGAGGGATGGGGGATGTCTGAAAACAAATAAGTGGATCATTTGACACTCATGTAAAGACCCCAGTTTGGGGTGATCCCCCCTTCATACTGCATCCTCGTAAGACATATTTCACAATATCAGTAAGTTTTCTTGACCCCCTGGATAAGGTTTTCATAGTGTGGATACAGAGGAATGCAGTGGGAAGAAGGAAAAAGAAACCACCTATTTGTTGAGGATGCATTTTCCTCATGCAGCTCTGAGTTTTGTTTTTGTACTTCAAATCAACTCTGAACAGGTTGGAATAATTCCAAATCACAGTTTAGTTATTCTGATATGTCCCATTGATTTGCCATTATGTATAGATAGCAAATATGGCAGATCTGAGGCTGAAGTCTTCAGTTCCCTTATGTTAGACCTAATCCATAGATATCATATGAAGCCAAAGACCAAAGGCTACTTCACAAACACAATAACCCATACTTCCTAAGAGGAATCAAGTCAGAATATAGCTGCTGCTCATTTGTTCAGCATCTACAAAGGCTTGCTTTACAGCATGAAGATTCTCTTGACATTCTCTCACTAGAAGAACTGTACATTTCTGCTGAAAAAACTCATAGAAAAATAAGGTTATGTGCTTCTGTGTTCCACTTCAGTACCACCACTAAATGTGAACTTCTATTTCAGATTGAATATGTCACGACCAATGTCAGATATTTGGACAACTTCAGAGTCAAATAACCCAAGGCAATCTGCTCTGATCACACCAGGCCTTCAGTGTGAGACCATACCATATGGGAATTTAATAAAATACTTTGTCCTCATTGATCTTTTCCTGATTCTTTCCTCTTTGCCCTTTCCACCATTTCTTGAAAAACAATACAAGAGCTGTCTCAAGATATTGCACTTTTGCTACTAATATACAGCTCCTCAGATGGATTAGTAATTCCTTGTTTGTAGATGATATAGACTTTCCGCACTTCAGCATTAGTAGAGTGCTCTTCAGTGTGGAATCAAATTGTAATTTTTAACTGCAGCTTCCATTTAAAATTAAAATAAATAATATTTTCCATTTTATTGAACAGTAAATTATCTGTTTAATCAGTGTTTTATATCCAAATAATAGTACAAGTATAGGTGTTATAGAGCAGAATGTGTTTGAGAAAGTATGTGAGAGTGAGAGAAATTCAAAGAGGGTGTTATCAGTGGTGTGCTTACTGTTTACAGAGTATAGGAATGTTCCCCCATGCAAGTAACTTGCAATCTAAAATTCAACACAGGGAAATATAGGTATAAGAATAAATAAAGGTAGGCTAAAAGGGAAGCAATAAGCAGATACTTGATTTGCATTTTATTAGCTTCAGTTAGCCCATGCAGGGAGAAAATGATGGAGTTATGCCAAGAGCTTCAAAAAAAAAAAAAAAAAAAGGGGGGGGGGGTCTTGTAGCACTTGAATTAAATAAGATAGGTAACATCTTTAACATATCGGGCAGCACATGAACATGGCTGAAATCTTTAGCAAGAAAGAGTGGAGGTTAGTAAGTTTTTGTCAACGCATAAGAGGAAGGATGAAACATTAAGATTCAAACATGGCTAGGATAGCAGTTCATAGATTTATAAAGAAATATCTTTTATCAGAGCAATGAGGAAAGTGAATGTTTTTGATCAGGGGAATCACAATCAGAAGAGAAATTGTAGTAGCTGAAGTGAGAGATTATCAGGAGATACGTGCATGTTGTTTTTAATTCAAATAGAACAGTGTCTTTAGCTCACATAGTTGTCTTTCTTTGAATTTCCCCTTCCATTGTCATCACATCTTTTCTTCATATCTAGTTATAAAACTTGTTTTGTCTCACAAGGAAATTCATTTATCTGTACACATTTTCCTGATATGCACAATTTTGTATGTTTTCCCCATTAATGAAGCATATTTGTGCATATTTTCCAGTTGGCTGATGTTTTTAGCCATAAAAAAGGATGCAGTGTCTAGACCTCTGTAAACTGCCTATGTTGTAAACTGCAAAATTATAATAAAAAGTACTAGTATACAGAAAGTTGGGGTAGTTGAATGCACGATAGCTGCCAGATCTTATTAATTGATTCTATAGATCATACTTAGACTACCTGCAGGCAGAGGACCTCATGCTGGCCTTGGCTTATCTCCTGTATCCCTCAGCCTAATGTCAAGAGCCCTCTATCAATAAAATGAAGCGGAATTACAACTTTTATCTGCTAGTTTTGCTTTTTTGCACATTCTAATTACGTGAATGCTGGTGGATTCTAACTTTGTTTAAAAAAAGAAAAAAGAACTGAAATGAATATTTCTCTCCTCTATAATACTTCCCCCAACAGTCTGTAAGGAGTGGAGGAAAAGGGAAATACAGAACAGAGTGTCAGAGAAAGAAAAAAGCATTTTGGATCAATTCCTCACTTGTTCTATTTCCACCTACTACCATTATGTGATTCCCCAACTCCTGAAGGAATGTCGCCCCTGTGGGAGAGCCCAGTCTTTCCATACCACAAAGTCAACATTCAGAAAAAGATTTTTTACAAGAATGTAGTATGTATGTTTATATTGTCTTTTAACTTTTTTATGTTTTTCTACACATAAGCCTTTTAATTCGCAATCTCACTCAGTTTTCTCCTATAACAATGCCAGTTCCAACTTCTCTTTGTACTTATGCTATCAGATATGAGCAGCCACATTAAGAAGTGCTATCAGCGGTAGTGAGTAATCACTTCTAAGTATAGATGGATTGTATGCCATTTGCCATTCCTTGGCTGGATGCCCTGTCTTTCTTAATCTCAGTCGTTCGCCATAGCTAAGCCATATGTTTTCACCCACCCACACCAACTCCATTACGAGACAGAAACAGGATGTAGGAGGAACCCTTTGCTTTCACTAGTATCTCTTTTGTGGAGTCTCTCAACCCCTTTTAGTCTGCTGCTGTCTTTGATGTTGGCCTAGATTCTTAAACCTATGTGAGAAGTATGTGAGACAACACATAACAGTGGGTTTTAGCCAACTTGGTACTTTTTAGATAATGAAAGACTTGGCAAGATGAGTGGATAATGGTAAACTGAAAAATATTCTACAAGTTTCCAGAATTGTCTTTATTTCAGTCACAACTGAAATGTATCTTAATTAAGACCCTATGTTTACTTAGCAGAACAATAAAACATATTATAATTGACAGTTTGTGGTTTGGTAGAATTCAAAAATGTAGCTGTGTTAGTCTGGATCAGTATATAAAGGGATCCTTTAGCACCTTTGGGACTGACTGAAAGAAGTTTGTAGCAGAAGCATTCACAGACTGAAATAGACATTCCATGCATCTATTGAAGTAGACTTAAGCATAGGAAAGCTTATGCTTCTTTCTCTCAGTTAGTCTCAAATTGTTACACAATTCCTTTGGATATTTCAGTTAAATTTTGCCTGCCTTTATCCAGGTTATCATCACCACCATCATCATCATTTGTGTCAATGTAACCAACCACCCTTCCTGAAATGAACAAGCTATTTTCATACAATACATTTCCAGTTTGGAATCAGATTTAATCATAAATTTTAGGTGCTCACAAAAGGTTTAATCCAATTACTATTGCTTACTAGAGCAGACCCACATTTTTTACAAATCAAGTCAGATTAGATAAAGTTCAGTGATTCAAAGGGACATTTCTAATTGGGACTAATCATTGAATTTAGAAAATATATGGTACATAGGAAGCTGCCTCATAGCAAATCAGACCACTGGTCCATTTAGCTTAACATAGTTGCCATGGACTAATAAGTAACTTCCTAGACTTGGAGGACCTTAAAATGGTAGTGCATGCACTGGTAATCCCAAGGCTGGACTTCTGCAATGTGCTTTACATTGGGCTATTTTTGTGCAGAGTACGGAAACTCCAGTTGGTTCAAAATATGGCAGCCAGATTGGTTACAGGAACATCTAGGAGTGAGCATATTAGACCTATCCTAAAGTCACTGCACTGGCTGCCAATTAGTTTCCGGGAAAATTAAAAGGGGTTGGTATTGATGTTTAAAGCCCTACATGGTAAAGGATCACTTTCTCCCGTACAATCCACCTCAAACACTGAGGTCCTCTGCTCCAGCCTGCCAGAATCCGACTGGCTACCATCATCCAGATTACTTTTTTATTGGCCGCCCCAGAACTGTGGAACAACCTGTCAGTAGAGCTCTAGCAGCTACATCAGCTGTCAGAATGTAAGACACAAGTGAAGACCTATCTCTTCCAGCAGGACTACCCAGACAGTTTTAATGACAAATTTTAAGCTTCACTCTATTTCTAACTTTTGTTTTGTGTATTTTAATATGTATTTTATGGAAATGTTTTAATATATGCATTTTACAGAGTGTTTTTAAATGATTATGTGTTTTGATTGTGTGTTTTAGCAGTGTTGTTACCCGCCACGATCCATGAGGAGAAGTAAGTAAGAAAGAAGAAGAAGAAGAAGAAGAAGAAGAAGAAGAAGAAGAAGAAGATATGAGAAACAAGTCTTTTCTAACCCAACCTGGTGATGTCAAGGATTGAATTTGGGATCTTTCGAAGGCAAATATGTGCACTAACAATGAACCAACTTGATAACTACAGTCCTTGATATCTATTACTTTAGTTGAAATTAATGGCCAGTCCATTTGGTAAAAGAAATTCAGAAGTGGTTTACCAGTGCCTCCTTCTCCATGATATTAAGCAATGTTTTCTATGTTGCCCCTGCCATTATCTCTAAGAGATCTCCATCAGTGTCACCACCATTGCTACCCAGTAGTTGTTTTGCATGTTTAGCCTGTCTGAAAGAGGTCTGAAAGAAGCATAGCCTCTTGCCTCACAGGAGCACTCAGTCCAACCATCACAGAAAGGTAGTGACAACACTATGTAACAAAATTTGAAAAAAAATGTTTCTGGTTTGAAAGTGTTATTTCCTGTTTAATTGTGTTGTACTTACTATGAAAGTAGTTGTTATATGCCAGAAACTTAGTGGATGCCATGAACTATGTTGAATTGGTTGGGATTCTATGAGATATTCATTGAAAAACGAGAGCAATATGTGCTGCAGAATGTCCTGCAAAAACAAAGTTTTTGCAGTTTAATAACCCTTTTCCATGTTTTTTTAATGATATAACCAATTAGAAAATGACATTTATAACCTAGGAACAAAAGTTGTGTTACATAGTGTAATCTGAACAAGTTTGACAGGATTGTCCATGCCTTCATATTTCTAATTTCTTGATTTTGAAAGCTGAACCAAGAGAAAAGCTGATAGGAAGTGAACCAATTCATTTAAAATGTGTTGGAGGAGGGTTCTGAGGATATCCTGATGGCCAAAAATACAAAGTGTTTGGAAGAGTCTGACCTCTTTATAGAAGCCAAGATGAATAACCTGTGATTATTGTACTTTGGTCATATTATGAGACAATATGACTCATTGAAAAAGACAATGATGCTTTGTAGTGTAGAACACAAAAGGGGAAGGGAATGACTACATCATGGTTGAATAATCAAGGAAGCCACAAACCTGAATTTGCAAAAGTTGAGCAAGGGACTGTTGATGACAACAGGGTGACTTACAGGTTTTTCTTTTTGTGGGTAACTATAAGTCAAAATCAACCAGACAGCAGCTAACAACAGCTTTCTAGATGAAAGAGATGTAAGTGTCCAATAAATAAGTCCATTTTGCTGCTTATGTTATAATTCCAACTTTCTTGGATCACAATTAATGTCAAAAGACAGTTGGAGGAAAAGGCAGAACAATTCATGATGTCAGTAAAATACTGCTTCATCCTAAACATAGACAACTGTATGCTTAGAAATGGATACTAGATGGAATTATTCCAGTGAAATAAAATTGGACATAACCACATCTTGTATGTTCCAGCTTTCACATTATACTTTTTGGCAGACTAATTTTCAAATGTCACATATCAACCCTTTTCTGGGCATGTTAATGGAAGCTTTTGTGAGGTCTGATTGTACATTTCTAGCCTTGTCCTGTCTCCTGGCAGAAATACTCAGTTGAAGTGATATTGATCACAGGATGACTGTTGCATGAAAGGTGACCACAATATGGTCAATAATTTTTAAAAAGCGGGTCTGAACATGTTACTAATTTTTTGAAACACAGCCATGATTTTTATTACAGGGATTGGAAAGGAAAAACATCCACTTCCACTAGGGCTGTCTAACTTGCAAGTCAGCAAATAGCTTGCACTGTTCATGTATTATGACCTTTAAGAGGCTTTATCCTCCTTGTCAATGTATGTGTGGGGAAACCTCATGAAATTGATCGAATGCACCATGCAGCTGGATGTCTGCATTAAACTTACCAAGTCACGGGTTGGGATGGATATGCTACGATCTATTGCTGTTTTGTCAGTACTGGCTCTAGATTTTTCTGGAGAACTAAGGCATTGAGCGTTAGTGGGTTAATCTGCTTGCTAGTGTCAACACATTCCACTTCTTGAACTGTTTTCCATCACATACAGTGCTTCTACACTGCCACATAATGTATATCAAACTAATATTTAAAATTCCAGTTTAGAGCTGCACGGAGGCTACACGTGGCTGCTATACTCCACCACAGCAGCAGGGGAGTGGCCACACAGCCTAGCTGTGTCAAGGCCAGTTTGGCATGTCTGAGCTTGGACAATAATGTCCAAGCCTTCCTTCATCTTGATTCCCCACAAAATGAGGAAGAATTGCCCTTACCACCACAGAAGACTGTCGTCTTCATGGATCACCTCTTGAAGGATGTGATGGAGATTTGGAACAGAAAGCCCTCCCTCCCCTTCTATATTATGTCCTGAGTGATGCGATCCAGAAAGAGAACATGCTCGTCCCCATTATTTTTGTGGAGAATTAGGGTGCAGAAAGGCTCAGGAGATGCTGATATCCCACCTCCATGGGGTGCCTGAGCCCAAGGATCATGTGATGGCTGTGCGGACACAATCTGGGATCATGGTGGAGACGCGAGACAGGGCCTTCTCTGTGGTGGCCCCCCAAATCTGGAACACCCTCCCCAAGGATCTCAGACAGGCCCCTACACTGGCAGTCTTCAGAAAGAACTTGAAGACCTGGCTGTTCCAATGTGCCTTCCCAGATTAATAGGAAATCTCCAATACCAAGTCCCATAAGCACTTTATTAGAACTAAGATCGTATATCACACTCTGCACTTGCCCTAGAAGCCTTATATATCACCTGTCACATCAGCACTTTTAATCTTGTACCCATTACTCTGGCCCGGCCCAGTTTTATTGTGTTTTAGCGTATTGTTTATTGCTTGTTGTTTATACTGTTTTAATTGTTTTTAATTTGCCTTTTGTTTTGTATTGTTATATTGTGTGTTGAGGCCTTGGCCTTTGTAAGCCGCATCGAGTCCTTCGGGAGATGCTAGCGGGGTACAAATAAAGTTTAATAATAATAATAATAATAATAATAATAATAATAATAATGCATGGTGATCCCAAATGACTATCTACATTTACACAGCACCCACAAAGACCCAGATCTTCCTGGAAGACCTGGATCTTTCTAGGTATTTTTTTTACCTAGGGTCAAGCCAGAATAAAAGGGTTAAAGCACATTAGCCTGGGTGCATCGTTTGGATGCTCCAGGCTAATGCGTTTCCTACACAACACTTTCTGGAAGTGTAGATGGTGCCATAATTAGTAAACCCATGTCCATGCCAGCTGTGTGTTTCTGGGGTACTGTTTTTGTCTTGAGTTCTCAGAACCTCACTGTAGTTCAGACAAAGTAGGCAAGGTGAGTGGAAGATACAGTATTCCTATCCTTTTGCTTGTTTTTTTTTTAATGGATTTGAACAGGGCAATTAAAAGGCAGCATGGGGAAAACATAGGGATCTCTATAGAGCAGCCTTTCACCGCCCCATCTCAGTATGAGCTTTAATAGGTGCATTATGATACCATCAGCTTCTTGTTTTGGGATGATATTCACCTATAAATTGCATATCAGATGAATATGTGTGGCACGATCCACAAAATACCCCAAAGCAACCAAACAGTGAGTCCAACAAGTCATCTTCTTTTGAAAGAGGAAAACATGGAAAGGATTATTCCATTCTGGGCCTATTTGATTGGCCTTACAGTCTTTTGGGACTATTACATTTGTTTTCCATTTCACCTGTCCTACAGCTAGTTTATCCCAAGGGGACAATTTGTACAAGGATCACTGTGTCTATCACTGATACTAGAATCTCTCAAAGCTGTTACTGTAGAGAAACCCACCCCACTGGCATGGGACTGTTCCCTGAAACCCCAAAATGACTGAATAAGAAGTCCTTAAATGCCCAACTAAAAAGGGCCAGGTAATTTTTCAGCTGTATGTCTAACTGTGCTGCTGTTCAGAAACTTAATTAAAACACAGATTGTAAGCAAAGGATTCATAGCATCTTCCATTTATCTACTACTGCTATTTATTCACAAGTAACAACAAAACTGCATGAAAGTACAGTCTAACATCGCTGTTAGAATGCACTTTCTATGTAAAATGTACATTCTATGTAGAATATAAAATGATGCTCTCCACTGTCTTAAGTCCTTTTCATTCCTCATGCTAATTGTGTTGCTTTAGTCCAAATGTTAAATTAATGCATTTTATTACATTACTTTGCATACTTTTTCTGTCATCAGTTTTTAAATCTTAGCCCAGTAAACTGCACTTCTTTTCCTCTCTCTCTCTGAGCATTCCTGGCTTTTAAAAATGTTCAGTTTTCCACATGACTGCCTCCAATAATTATATACATATATAGTTTATCCCAAGGGGACAATGGATTTTCATGTTTGCTTGTTCTTGAATTTGTTCTTTTAGATTTTCCCAATTATTTCCCCTTGTTTTGAATGTATTTTTCTGTATCTGTGTATTTATTACTTTTCTGTTCATTCATTTCCCCTATAGCTGTAAGGATTTAATAGCACAAATGCATCTAGACCCCAATGCCCCATATACACTAATAAAAAAGAGTGTGTGGGAATTAAATGAATTTGGTCACTGGTTATTGGTAATTAAAAACATTCCCATCTATATAAAATTAAAAGCTTAAATACCATTAAATATGGTCAAATATTAAAAACAAAGAAGACCTCAATCAAGACAATTCCAGCTATGCACAACATCTCTGAAGCAGCTAGAAAAATGGGATGAAATTTCCTGGTTGTTGTTATTTGTTCAGTCACTTCTGACTCTTCGTGACCTCATGGACCAGTCCATGCCAGAGCTCCCTGTTGGCCACCGCCACCCCCAGCTCCTTCAAGGTCAAGCCAGTCACTTCAAGGATACTGTCTATCCATCTTTCCCTTGGTCAGGCCCTCTTTCTTTTTCCTTCCATTTTCCCTAGCATCATGATCTTCTGCAAATTTTTCTGTCTTCTCATTATGTGGCCAAAGTACTTCATCTTTGCCTCTAATATCCTTCCTTCCAGTGAGCACCCGGGCATTATTTCCTGGAGGATGGACTGGTTTGATCTTCTTGTGGTCCAAGGCACTCTCAGAATTTTCCTCCAAAACCACAGTTCAAAAACATCTATCTTCCTTCACTCAGCTTTCCTTATGGTCCAGCTCTCACATCCATAGGTTACTATGGGGAACAACATTGCTTTAACTATGCGGACCTTCGTTGCCAATATGATGTCTCTACTAGGCTTGAGCAAATTTTTCGTTATTTCGTTAAATTCGTTAAAAATTCATTTCGTAAGCAATTTTGAATTAATATTGAACCATCTGCTCACTGCCCTTACAAATATTACGAATTTGAATAATAAAAGTACCTTTTTTCGTTTGTTTCTGATGTCTTCGGATGAAGCTGTAGAGGAGAAGCCATGTTGGCATGCCTCTCAGTCAATCAGAGCGGAAGAGGGAGGGAGGGAGAGGCATGGGACATCGATCTGCTAGCATTTTCAAAAAAAATGTTGCTTCAAAAATCCCCAAAAATCAGTGGATGGGTCAAACATTATGAAACTTGATAGGCAAAGAGTACTTAATTTTTGCTTCCATTCTGGCAAATTTCATCATAATAGCTTTCATAATGCAGGAGAACGAAGCCTCTGAATATTGACCATTAATGAAGCAATTCGCCATAACGAGAGAAAAAACTCCATTTCCCAGAAGCCTTAGCAAGCCAATCAAAGTGGAAGGAAGTGGAAGGACAGGGAGGCGTGGCTATCGATCTGCTAACATTTTAAAAAAATGTTGCTTCAGAAATCCCCAAAAATCAGTGGATGGGTCAAACATTATGAAACTTGATAGGCAAAGAGTACTTAATTTTTGCTTCCATTCTGGCAAATTTCATCATAATAGCTTTCATAATGCAGGAGAACGAAGCCTCTGAATATTGACCATTAATGAAGCAATTCGCCATAACGAGAGAAAAAACTCCATTTCCCAGAAGCCTTAGCAAGCCAATCAAAGTGGAAGGAAGAAGGACAGGGAGGCGTGGCTATCGATCTGCTAACATTTTAAAAAAATGTTGCTTCAGAAATCCCCAAAAATCAGTGGATGGGTCAAACATTATGAAACTTGATAGGCAAAGAGTACTTAATTTTTGCTTCCATTCTGGCAAATTTCATCATAATAGCTTTCAAAATGCAGGAGAACGAAGCCTCTGAATATTGACCATTAATGAAGCAATTCGCCATAACGAGAGAAAAAACTCCATTTCCCAGAAGCCTTAGCAAGCCAATCAAAGTGGAAGGAAGAAGGACAGGGAGGCGTGGCTATCGATCTGCTAACATTTTAAAAAAATGTTGCTTCAGAAATCCCCAAAAATCAGTGGATAGGTCAAACATTATGAAACTTGATAAGCAAAGAGTACTTAATTTTTGCTTCCATTCTGGCAAATTTCATCATAATAGCTTTCAAAATGCAGGAGAAGGAAGCCTCTGAATATTGACCATTTATAAAAGCATTGGGCTGAAGCAAACGTTTCTCCAATAGTATTATGCCCGCTTTAAAACTACAATTCCCAGGTGTTCCAGGCCCTCTCTCCTCTTAACATTCTCCACCCCCTTTTGTCCTCGCTTAGAATCAGAGAGTCATTGAACAGTAGAGTTGGAAGAGACCTCTTGGGCCATCCAGTCCAACCCTATTCTGCCAAGAAGCAGGAAATCGCATTCAAAGCACCCCCAACAGATGGCCATCCAGCCTCTGCTTAAAAGCCTCCAAAGAAGGAGCCTCCACCACAGTCCGGGGCAGAGAGTTCCACAGGTGAACAGCTCACAGTGAGGAAGTTCTTCCTAATGTTCAGGTGAAATCTCCTTTCCTGTAGTTTAAAGCCATTGTTCAGTGTCCTAGTCTGCAGGGCAGCAGAAAACAAGCTTGCTCCCTCCTCTCTATGACTTCCCCTCACATATTATACATCATGTCTCCTCTCAGCCTTCTTTTCTGCAGGCTAAACATGCCCAGTTCTTCAAGCCACTCCTTATAGGGCTTGTTCTCCAGACCCTAGATCATTTTAGTTGCCCTCCTCTGACCATCTTGACCAAACTTTCATACAGTATGTGAATTCTTGGAAGGTATGAGAAGTTTAGAGAGAAGGAGGGAGGAAGAGGTTTGAATTTTGGACTCCAATTGTGTCATGATTCCCCACTCTGCCACCCACTTGGGCAAGTCACACACTCTCAGCCCAGAAAAGCCAATGGAACAGGAAATAGCACTTTCAAACCAGGAACTAATTTCCTTATTCAGAGGCTGATAGCCATCTGTCAGGAATGATTTGATGGTGTACTACGATTTCTGTTCCTGGGTGATAAATGTCATTTCCTAATTGGTTCTGTCATAGAAACATGGCAAAATCTATGACACTGCCTGAACTTTGTGCAAGCGACATGGATGGAACATATTATGGTTTGGTCCACCAATTTAACAAAGTTTCAGCCACAAAAACAAAGTTTCTGAAGTAGAACAATGACTTTCACAGTAAAGACAACCCAATGAAACAGGAAATAAGACTTTCAAACCAGGAACAGATTTCTGCAATTATTAAAAAATGGTTTATTATAAAAGCTATGAAAATTTGCCAAAAATCAGAGCATAAGGGAAACGTTCCACATTTTGGTGAGCTATCAGTGTTAAATGTGTTCTACCACTGTACCAAGTTTGAAGAAGATCACTCAAAAAATGAGGGCGGGAGAGCCCCCTAAGTCCCCCCCCCGGGGCTGTTTTGGGGCGACCGCGTATGCGCGTCCGCCATTAACGAATTAATTTCGAAAATAACGAATTTTCGTTAATTTCGAAAAATTTTGGGGGCCAAATTCGTTATTAGCAACAAAAACGAAAAACTGCCCCCTCTAGTTTTGAAACGAGTTTAGAATCAAATTTTTCATGGATCGATCAAGCCTAGTCTCTACTCTTCACTATGTTATCGAGGTTGGTCATTGCTCTTCTTCCAAGAAGTAAACATCTTCTGATTTCCTGGCTGCAGTCTGTGTCTGCAGTAATATTTGCACCTAGAAATACAAAGTCTGTCACTGCCTCCATGTTTTCTCCCTCTAGTTGACAGTTATCAGTCAGTCTGGTTGCCATAATCTTGCTTTCTTGATGTTTAACTGTAACCCAGCTTTTGCACTTTCTTCTTTCACCTTGGTTAGAAGACTCCTCAGCTCCTCCTCACTTTCAGCCATAAAAGTATTATCATCTGTATATTTAAGGTTGGTAATGTTGAAATTTCCTATTTAAGATAAATTTCACAGAGACATGTAACAATGGCCATAATACCATTCTCCCCCTTCCTTTTGCTATTTCTAACCCATTTATTTAAAGTTTTTGGTAATACTTTTTATTATCCATTACTGAACTACAAAATTGCTTCAAAATGTGGGAAGCTAGGGTTACAAGGATATGAGGAATTAAAGTCATGGGCCGTGTGTCGTCAAATCGATTGAATTGCACAAATGAAGAAGTGTGATAATGAAGGTACTCATCCTTATATGTATCAGTATCAGTCTGTGGTGCATGATCTTGCTAATGAGAAGAGTGAATAGTTTATTTACTCTGTACCCTGGATCATACTCTTTTTCACAAATATCTAAAACTCCTTTCTCTTTTGAAAAGTCCCCATAAACTATACTGCAAAAAATATGTATAAAGCCAACTTTTTAATAGAAACTTTATAATATACATCAAAAAAGTCCTATACTGAGAACATCATTTCATTCAACCCAATATTGTTAACTTAAGATCTCATCACATTGATGAAATTTCATGGGGCAATTCACCAGCCTCTATGGTGAATCAGCGGGGCAATGGAGGAATCCTGCCATCAAACCTCACCTGTAGCTATGCTTCCCAATCACATGTGGGAAAGCGTCACTGCAAGACTTCCCCCGCACTAGCCCCGTTGTTCCTTACAGAATGCAGGAAGCCTCCCTTGTTCTGGCGCAGCACCCCAGTTCATCGACAGACAGAGCACCGCCGGAAGTCAACGTGATGGGCAGTGTGGGGCTCTATGGATCAACTGGGGCTCAAGCATCCTATGATGCTTGCAGCCCTCCATGTGATCAAGTCCTTAGACTGGCAGAACCTCACCAGGATAAAGGTAGAATTATTTTCTACTCTTTCTTGGATATACCTTGTGGGCTCTCATCAAAGTACTAGACAGCCCTGTTCCTATTTAACTTTAAAATTCTATCAAGACTACATCCATTCAGTGCACTGAGCTTCTACTGTTGCTGAGTGAATACAAGAAGTTGTCTTATACTGGGTGCATCAATTTCTTAGCTCACTAAGATCTCAGGTAGATGGTTCACTTGTGTCAGGACCCAGGCTGCAAGGCACCAATAACCATACACAGAGGCCAGAATCTATCTAATATCTTTATTGAAGGAATATATAAAGTTAATAAAAACAAGTGTAGAAAATAGTCCAGAATTAGACCTTTCAGGAAAGGTCAGAATTAGTCCAAAGAAACAATGTCCAATATGAAATATTAAGGTCCAAAGTTGTAATCCAAATAACCGAAACACTCACTTTGCCAGGCAAAGTGAGGGGAGATGGCAAGGTCCTTTAGTCCATGAACTTGAGCAAGGCTAGGAAATAACTTGATACTTGAAACAAGGCTTGAATCGTGGAACAAGGTAGCAAGGAACAAGAACAAGGTCCGTGGAATAACTTGGTAAAATCCGTGAAACAAGGCAAGGTTTAGTCCTGGGAAACAAGGCAAGGTCCGTAGGTAAACAAAGGCTGGGAAACAGGAGCGAAGGCTGGAAACCAGGACAAGGCTTGAGCAGGAACGAGGCTTGAAACGGAGCGCGCTGTCCAGACACAACTCGCTCCGGAGGCTGACGAATTGACTCCGCGAAGTTACTTCGCGGGTAAAACACCTATATAGAGTCTAACTTTCCCGCCGAAGCAGTTCTCTGGGAATCAGAAACGAAAGCTAAACTCTGAGACCAGATGTTTGACTCCTTAAAGATTCTCACGAAAAGCAGGCTTAATTGGCTGAATTCTTAGCTGCTATTCTAGCACTCCTGCGCGAAGCTGCTTCCAAACCCCTCTGTTGTTTACAAAACTCATGGCGAGAGAACAGAGGAGATGTAGGCTCAGGGTTTGTTTGACATACTTCTGGGACACAGCTTTCTTGCAGGTGCAAGGTTCCCAGATCTGCCTGGGAAAGATCTTGCTGAGAAGATTCCAGTTCTGACTGGGAAGGTAAAAAACCCAAGTTTTCTTCTTCATCAGGCATCACAATGTCATGAGCAGGACTACAAGGCCCATGAGTCATCACAACTTGAGCCTTTAATTGGCAATGAACTTGCCGACAAAACTTTTATTTTGGAGCTGAGCTATGCCATGTTTTTACACATCTTATAGCTTACATCTAACAAGGATAGAAATGGTCCACCTTTCCTGATATTAGGGCAGGAATATGATATTTCCAAGAGATGGTTGGCCGAAACCCAACTATTACTGCCAAAATTTGGTGACCTTATGTTGATTTTTGAGATTCAGTGTGATGTAGGTTTTCAATCATTAGACTAGGACATTGAGAATACAGAGTTTTGATCCCTGCTCACCAAGGGAAATCCAATGGATGCCCTTGAGCAAGTCACATTGGTCCCATCTACACTGACCAAATAATGCAGGTTGAAGCTTTCTAGCTTCTGAATGTGGTGGCCAGATAAACTCACACAAAAATGTGGAAAATAAAACCCTTAGTGTGCATCAGTGCTTTGTGGTTTATGTAACCACCTTTCTGGCCTCAAACTGGTCCCAAGGTTACCTATATAATTATCTGCACAGTGAAACCACATTCTTCAGTGCTAGTTTGAAACTGCATTAAATGGTCAGTGTAAATGTACTCATTCTCTCAAGGTTGGGGGGAGGCATGGGAAAACCAAAAGGTCACAAAAAGTCAGAAATGACCTGAAAGCACACAACAACAGGTTGATTTTGGTGCCACTACTGGACCTGCTGCTGAAACTGGGCAGCTGTCTGTATTGCAGGGGGAAGCCAGAATATCTTTCTGCATAATAAAGGAAGCAAATCAAGCAGGAAGAGGAAAATTGGCACTCTAAAGAGCAACAGAGCAACTACAGAAATGCAGTTTTGATTGCGGGCAGGAGGGCTATGGCTCAATTCTTAAAGCAGCAGGAATGAATGGTGCAATTTTTAGTGGGGGTTGAAAAGGAACTCTAAGAACTGTTCAAGACTAGGGGCTGAACTTTGCTCCACCCTGGAATACAGTTATACAGACTGTCAAAAATTCCAAAGGAGTGGACTCAGAAGAGTACATATGTTTGTGTTTGAATTTGTTTTAAATGTTTGACAAAGCAGGCCAGATCTATAATCAATTTTAAAATGGTCTTGTGACTCAAGAAGGGGAATTCACCTTCTTTTTGTTAGAAAATGGATGTTACAGGAGACCACAGGCTTGGGATTGTCCATTTTAAAAAGATACAGTAATGTTGGTGCTGTCCTTCCAAAATATCTCTCAGTCTTATTTTCTTCTTATCTTTGTTTTGTATAGGATTGTAATACTTTTTGTTTGTTTCCTGCACTCAATTTGCAGAACCTTGAAATTTGGACTAGATCCCTGGAATCTGGAAAATTAATTCACTAACCTCAGCACTAATTGTTATAGTTTAAAATGCTGGGATATCAGTGAATTCAAAAACTCACAGCAACCCATTAATTAACTCATTGATTGATGTCTTAGCATTGGGGTATGGATTCAGGTTGGGAAGGCTGACCCAAAGCATGGTATCTTGACCTCTTAAAAACTGTTTGATGACCAACCAAAGAAATAATGAGCCAGAGACAACGTTGGGATATAAAGCTAAGTAACTTTATTAACTGAAACTATTTATTATCTTTCTTGGAGGATACTCTGAATGGGGAATGGGGAAATGCTGAAGCAGGGAGTCTTCTATTATTAAGCCTCCTCCAACTCCTTCCTTGGGTGAAGCCACCTGAGCCTTGAGGCGAGCCCACATAGGGATTGTCCCCTCAGTCAGCCCACATTTGAAAGGGTTTATTCGGGTTTCCTACTTCCCAAGTCCAAAGACATAGGGCTGAAGGTATATGCTTCAGGCTAACCCCAATGACAGCCTCCTTCCCCTCCTCATCAGTGCTATGGCTGAAAGAGGAGTTTCAAAAAAATCTATTTTTATGCAAATGAAGTGCAAAGGGGTTTGATGAATTATACCCTAAATTTGCTCTTAAGTAATGGCCATCTTTGCAGCAGAAATTGATTCCCTCTTTTATCTGAACCTCTGTAGCATATTGGTGTGGGGAACAATGGAAATGCAGAAAAAGGTTAGAAAGTCTTATAGCATAAGTGGAACTCTGCTCACTGGACCTTTAATAATATATCTTAATCTAAAACCTATGTTCTGCAACAAAATAGCTAAAACCGTGGAAGTACTTAAATGGCAAATATGTAACAAATGCTAGAAATGTGGAAACGAAAAAGGCACATTTTACCACATGTGGTGGATGTGCAATAAAACAAGCAAGTACTGGAAACAGATCCCCCTTTATCTTGAATTTTTTTTAAAATATAACTTTGCAATGACACCACAAATATATCTATTGAATATGCCAAATGAAGAATTAGAAAAGAAATTTTGGGGGAAATTATTTTACATGACAGTGGCAGCACATACAGTACATGCCAGACACTGGAAAACCACAGAAGTACCTCCCATTGAAGAATGTACTCTTGAAAGGAGAGCAACTAGAGCAGTGGTTCTCAACCTGTAGGTCCCCAGATGTTTTGGCCTTCAAACCCCAGAAATCCTTACAGCTATTAGACTGGCTGGGATTTCTGGGAGTTGTGGGCCAAAACACACCCATAGATTGAGAACCACTTAACTAGAGGATTTTGTTAAAGAATGGCAGCCAGTGATCCAATACCTCAATGTAAAAGCAAAGTTAAACTAGACGTAAAAATACTTATAGGGGATCCTGTAAGGCCGTAGACAAAGAAGAATTTATTACCATCTTAGAATTTATGATGCTCTTATCTGCCCTACTCAAACAGAAGTCAGAGGCTCCTTAAATAAAGATGCTGAATGCGAAATGTTCATGAATTATCAATAGCGTGAAAATATAACATTATACACAACAAACATATATATTGTATGAAAATAATAAAATAAAAATGGCAAATGCAGAATTCATCTCCAGTTCGTTTATCAGATTTTGGCTCCTTCAGCTTAGGTTCCTTCCTCTGAGCAGATATTGGGACTATTACTGAACCAGCAAAATTGATCTGATATATTGTTTGTTCAGTAGCATCATATCTTCCATCCATTCATCACCATCCCTGTTGTTCCAAATCCTTGTCAGGTTAATGAAAAATGATGCAATGAATAATCTTTAAGGGGTCTTGAAAGAGTTAAGGCTTCCTAGCAGTTGTACATTTTAGAACAATTATAATGATTCATTGTCTATGTATAATGGCATAATCGAACTATAAAGACAGCAGAATGGGTGTTAGAAAAATATACAGCAGCTTGCTGTAGTCAGTGTATGGCATAACAGGAAATCGTTGTGGGCGTTAACCATGTCACGAATGGCTAGCTTCAATGTTGGCTCCATTGCTGAAAAACCAAGTACAGAAATGGAAAAGAAATCACAGATGTTTCAGTAACATTCATGGTATTTTCTCACAGTGATTAGCAACACAAGAGGAGGGAAAAAAATCAAAGGTTTAATTTTTCTTCCCCCCACCCCCAAAGGGGGGGGATTCTATCACTTTCAACATTTTCATATTTTCCTCATACACAAATTATTTCTATACCACAGCATTAGTTCTCAGGGTAGTGGGTGGGTAGGTTTTACATGGCTTTATGTTAATGTTAGAAATACAAATTTTATTTATCCTTTCAACATTATTTCTGATGGTTGTCCAAAAAACAAAGTGTTTTATAAATAAATAAATAGGAGATATAGCCCTGGATTATGACAGTGCTGTTAAGGTACTTGCTTTCAATTAAGAATTTTTATTAGCAGTCATCAAGCATGAGTGACAAAAGTGCTGTAAAATATACTTCTCCAGCCAGCTCTTCTCCTAGCTTTTATTTTAAAAGCTCTTCATTTTTCACAAGGTGATTGAACAGACTTGAAAGCTTCCTAGTATGATAGCATCCAATTTGTGTGTTTGACTTGTTCATTTTTGTACCATACACACTTTTGAAAATCAGAAATAAGTATACTACTTTTGCTTTCTATGTCTAGATTGTTTGCAAATGCCAGTATTTCAACCCTTACCACATGCTCATGGTCTAGTTATGTGCTGGCCTTCCACTATCTAAAAGAATGCCCTGTTGATCTTGTACCATCTGCTCTGGGATGATATTTGGGCCTTTTCCCTACTCAATATGACTGTGCCATTTGGAATTTTTTTCTGGCTAACTTGGACTACAAAGCCATGTCTCAGCTTCATTTTTTATTTCTACCCAGGGAAATGAGTTAGCCAATCCAAACTTTCTTATCTACTGTAGCATTTTCATTTTGTTAAGGTCCTGAAGGCTTAAGAATGTTGATCCCACTTTGGCAAAGTATCAGTGCCACACATAGCCTTGGCACTGACTGGCCAGCATATCGCTTACTTGGTGTCATATTCCCCTTTGCCCGTACTTTTAAAGAAAAGTTCACATTTCTACATATAAAGCATAATCTTCTGAATAATGTTAAACCTATGAACTGATTCACATAAAACTCCTTTCTCTGACAGTCAATGTAGTTTCTGCACCAGCTGAGATGAAACTAACATCAAGAAACATCCTTCTTAATGTATATGCCTTAAAATTGAAGTAACATATAATCTCAAATTTATGATCCGAAAGACAAGTTCCATTGTGTTCAGTAGGATTACTGTCTTAATACATTTGCCACAATTAATCAGTTAGACTGTAATCCCAAATGCAGTAAATGGCAATAAATTGAACTCAGTGGAACTGATTTTGAATAAATAGATTGCTATTTTAAGATGCAAAATGCTATTTTGTTATAGAATGAGTACATTTTTCTGATGGTTGAATAATAATGTTTAGGTAAACATTAAAATTATGTCATAAGGTTATGATTATTTAAAGTAAATAAGTCAATTTCACAATTGATGTATTTTCTTTATAAATTATACTGCTTCCAACAAAACATACAAATATTGGCTTTTGTATGTTTGAGGAGCCCCAGTAGCGAAGTGCGTTAAAGAGCTGACCTGCTGAACTTGCAGACCGAAAGGTTCCAGGTTCAAACCCCAGGAGCGGCGTGATCGGCCGCTGTTAGCTCCAGCTTCTGCCAACCTTGCAGTTTGAAAACATGCCAATGTGAGTAGATCAATGGGTACCGCTCCGGTGGGAAGGTAATGGCGCTCCATGCAGTCATGACCCTGGAGGTGTCTATGGACAACGTTGGCTCTTCGGCTTAGAAATGGAGATGAGCACCAACCCCCAGAGTCAGACATGACTGGACTTAACGTCAGGGGAAACCTTTACCTTTACCTATGACACTAATATTTTGTGGTAAATTATGTGAAGGAGAATAGTGGATAGTCAATAAGATGTGATGAAAATAACCCCTTTAGCTACACTTTTCCTGGTGTGAAGGGAAATAGCCATAAGTCATCCCTTCCCATAGGTCAGCAACCCTGACCACATGAGACAATATGGTCCAAAAAGTCACCTGTATCTTGCTTGTAGGCTTTACAGTCTCTGGAATCACAATCCACCATATTTTTTGTCTCCAAGGGCTCATTACCTATTGTTCCTGCCTGCTGTTTGCCAAATGTTACCAAATTAGCCAAACTTCATCCTCACCCAGTTCAACAATGGCAACAACAATAACATTAACAACTACCCAGGCTAATATTTTACTTACAAGTATTTACCATATTTGGGAGAGTTTAAGGTGCACCTTTTTGGCTAAATGACCATGCCAAAATTGGGTAAATTGACTATGCCAATTCAGTAAAGTGCAGGCGGGTGTATACAAAAGAAGCAGCGGGAGCGCGCATCGGCCTCCCTGCCTGAGTCGCTGCCGCCTTCGCCTACTCCGCTTCCAGGGCTCATCACTTTGTCAGAGCCAGGGCCATCTTTTCCACCTTTGCCCATCTTTTCCTTCCTTGCTGTGTGCAAGGAAAGGGGCCTCACCAGCAGCAGAAAGAAGTGGCCCTGGCTCTGGCTCTGGTGAGCAAAGGTGAAGGGAGCGGGCCCTGGGAGCTGAGAAGGATGAGGCATCTTAGGGCTGGCAGGGAGATCTGAAATATGGGTGCAGTTAGAAGCCGTGATTCTAGACATCTCACTCCTTCACCCACATGCCATAATTATTATGTTGCGGGATATTAACACCAGACTAGACCCTTCACCTGTGACTTTAGCATCCTCTATAGGCTTACCCAGTCCCTCTGCAAGCGGGATACCCTGTTTGTCTTCCTGCAACACAAAGACCAATGCAGCAGGTGCAAAACTTTTATCACTAATCAGCACCTCAATGCTTAATAGAGACAGTGAGGAAGAGTGATTGACAGTTTGATCTGTTCATCTGAACCAATCAAGATTTGAGATCACTGCCTATTTCATTTTTAATGACTTTATTACTGTGTTTTAACTTGTGTTTTACTAATGTTTGTGATTTTATTTTATGTCACTTTTAATTTTCATTTGCGTGTGCTTTTTGGTTATTTGATGTTGTTCTATGTTTGTTTTGTATTTGCTCGGGCTTTGGCCCCATGTAAGCCGCCCCGAGTCCCCCCAGGGAGATGGAGGAGGGGTACAAAAATAAACTACTTCTTCTTCTTCTTCTTCTTCTTCTTCTTCTTCTTCTTCTTCTTCTTCTTCTTTCTTACCTACTTCTCCTCATGGATCGTGGCGGTCCTCTTCTTCTTCTTATTATTATTATTTTTTAAACTTTTTTAAAAAAAATGATGTCCACAGTAGTGCCCAAAATTGATCAGATGTGTTTTGAAATGGATACTAGTTTTGCTTTTTTCTACCAATGCTTTCATTTCTCATTCCTTCCATTTATTGCCTAGCTGAAGGGGATCTGGGGCAGGTTCTGTTATTTGCTGTGTCTGCCTTTAGAAGGGAAGAGATGGATTGGTGAGTATCACTAAAGGTCTGCTCACCACTCAGTAGGCAATGGATGGAGAAAATGACTGAGGCTCTAAGGAGTCAGGAGGAACCATTGTGGCATTGCTGCTGCCTGGGGAAGTGAGTCTTATGGAGGGAGGCCTATCACTAGTCAGGAAGTTAGCTAATTATTTTTGCCGTTCTTTAACCTTTAAAACCCAATTTTTTGAGGTGATGTCAGGAATGCCAGGGAAAGGGATCACTGTTCAAAGCCAGAGCTTTACTCTTGAATGTGTGCTGGCCTGCCATGAAAGGTTTTTGGGTGAGAAAACCTCCATGGCTGCTGCACTGAATCAACTTTGTAAGTGGGAAGAGAGATTTGGTTGTCAAGGTTGAAAGCAAAGAAATGTGCAGTAATGAGGTTCCTTAAGGAAGAACAGAATTAAAATCAGTTAATTGGGGGTTCGTGGGGTACTCCTTTGTTTTGTCTCTTCTGTTGCTACTTCATTATAGATTGTCATGTTCAACTTCACTACTTCTTATATGCTGTTAATTCCTATCTTCTCCCTCTTGCTTCTCCTACTCCACCACCATCACTACTTCTACTTTTTATTCCTCCTCTCCTTTTTTTACTCCTTCCTTCCCATTCAGGGTGCACCTACACTGTCAAATTGATGCAGTTTTATACCACTTTAATTGCCATTGATCAATGCAATGGAGTTGTGGGAGTTGTAGTTTGATGAGACAACAAAGGTCTTCAGCAGAGAAAGCTAAAGGTCTTGTAAAACTAAAAAATCCCATATTTCATAGCATTAAGCCATGGCAGATAAAGTTTATCAAACTGCATTAATTCTACAGTGTAGTTCAGATCTGCACAACCTGGCAATA
Organism: Anolis carolinensis; assembly: GCF_035594765.1. NCBI lineage: Eukaryota > Metazoa > Chordata > Lepidosauria > Squamata > Anolidae > Anolis > Anolis carolinensis. The sequence goes on from NC_085843.1 coordinate 199,865,394, forward strand.
GTAAGGTAAAGATAAAGGTTTCCCCTGATGTTAAGTCCAGTTGTTTCCGACTCTGGGGGTTGGTGCTCATCTCCATTTCTATTCTGAAGAGCCGGCGTTGTTCGTAGACACCTCCAAGGTCATGTGGCCAGCATGATTACATGGAGCGCCATTACCTTCCCGTCAGAGCGGTACCTATTGATCTACTCACATTTGCATGTTTTCAAACTGCTAGGTTGGCAGAAGCTGGAGCTTACAGCGGGCATTCACTCCTCTCCCCGGATTTGAACCTGGGACCTTTCGGTCTGCAAGTTCAGCAGCTCAGCACTTTAACACACTGAGCCACTGGAGGCTCCGGTGTAGTAAGTGGCCAAAATTAAAATAGCCTAAACTGCTTTTGGCCACTCCCCATCCCTCGGTGCTCAATCTCAATTGGCTACAACTCTTCTTGTGATCATCATTTCACCCTGTCCCTCTTTCTCTTCCCCTCGCACCCCTTCACAGGATAAGGTGTCACGGATTGAACCTTCACCTTCCCCTCCCCTCTATTGTGAGCATTATATGACATGCACACCTGCACACCTACATTCAACTCCACAATATCTGACAAAGAGTCACTAGCACCAGGCACTGCCAATGCTAATTCTTACTTTGAGTGACCCCCACCAGCACTGCCACCTCAGCTGGGGAGTCCCTGGTACTGTCTGCCAATACTATGGCTCCCAATTACAGCCCATGGAATGCAGTCTTTCATGAGGGATGGCAGCCTTCACCCTGCTGAACCATTGCTTCCCCACCTCTCCTTTGCCTTTTAGCTTTCCATTGACAATGCATAGGGTTGTGTTCTTGTAGAGCAGTGGTTCTCAACTTGGTGTCCCCCGATGTTTTTGGCCTACAACTCCCAGAAATCCCAGCCAGTTTACTTTGCTTTATCCCTAAGTAGTTTATTGGAAACAATATTTCACTCTGAAATGAATTGCATTCACATAAAGCTTTCTATTCATGGAATGTCTTTGCTGATGACTCCAAACATCAGCTTCCATATAAGATAGTGACACTTGGGGGTGTGATCGAGGTGACCACCCTCCCCCCCAGGACTTTGTAAAAGATAGTTCAAAAATCAAGACTTTATGTTCTATATTCCATATATTTATAGTAGAAGGTGATTGAGACTTTTTACTGGAGTTTACTGTGGATTATCCCTGCACTCTGAGGCAAGAGATAACAACTTCATGAATTGTAAAATCATGCTGCTAAAACTCCACTTTTATGAATTTCCATGCTGGGTTCTCCAGATGTTATGAACTTCGTTCTTATCAAATATTTTCAATTGTTTATATCATTCATGATTCCCCTTTATGCAATGTAACTCACTTTTATGGATTCTCCCTTATTTCCATGAAATCTATCTATCTGCCTATATGTATTTGTACTCTTTGGGATCCCCGGAAAATATGTATTTCTCCCAGCATGGTTTAATATTCCAACTTTATTTTATTTTTCATTTTATTTAATATAATTGTCAAGTCATGAAATCAAATAGGAAATATTTTGAACTCAACCTGAACCCCAGAACTTATCCCATTTCCTATGACCCAGGCTTCCTTTCCCAAAAACAAAAGGATAATCTGCCACCGCTAAATCCAATCAAATTCAAATTGCATGGACAATATAGGGCTTGAGTCGCTGAATTCGGAGTTTGCTGACCTAAAGGTGATTCGCCCCAAGGCAAACATTGTCATATCTCACCCAAAGGAAAAACCAGGACACCTCAGGAAGGCGCCCTGCAGAGCCTGTCAATATGGCTCATCACCACCCATCTTTGCTTCCATCTCTGACACCCCAAGGCATATCTAAAATCTGTATACGTGACAGAAACCCGGACACCCTTGATTGCTGCCATTAATAAATTAAGCACCCTTTAGAAATCGGTCTAGCAGGACTTAATCTGCCAGTTCCTGTCCTGTCACCTCATTGTTTCAATAACTCCCGCCTTCTCTTTCCTGATTGGCCCGAGTAGAGACAAAAGGCAGCTTCCAATTGGGCCAACGGAGCAAGGCGGGAAACGAAAGCCCGCCTCGTTCAACCTTCTAGCCTATCAACGATCAGATGGGCGGGGGAGCAGGGCGGGAAATTCAAAGGGCTGTCAGACTGAAATTTTGTATAAGTATGGCTTTATTTTGATTGTATGGTACCCTAGTGGACCGAATGATCGCTACTAGGGTCCTCTTCAGCTGAATTGCTCAATAAAGACTCCTTGGCGGATTTTCCTTCAACTTTGGCGGACCTTCTTCATTTCGGCTTCAGGTTGTATTGCGGCTCGTAATTCTCCTTTTGGCTTCGCCAAGGTCCGTTCTCTCAGGACCGGATCGGGTCTCTCCTTAAGGGCCCGATCCCCTAAAACGCGGTCGACAACAGGGGGATGTGTGGCTATGTGCTTACATTTCCTACACATGTGTTTGCACAGACTCCAAGAGTGTATTTGCCCTCTTTTATTTCCCTTTTCAAGGCTGATTCTATATTTCCATTTGTAAATAAGTCCCTCTTTTCCACTTCTGCCAGCTCTGGTTAGAAAGGTGTAATGGTATAATGTGTTGGGGAGTGGGTGAGGAGATCAGGGAGAGAACAAGTTGATTTTCCATTCTTATTTGCTGGCAAGGGAAAAGCCAAAAAGTTTGCTTAATGGTTTCTTCCCACAACTTCCTGGAGTCAGAACAACTTCTTTCCTAGCATTACAATGACATCTGATTCTAGGTAGAGCTGTTAAGATATCTTTTCTCCTACACAGTCAGGGAGATATTGGCAGATGTTCAGAAATCTTTTAAATGTGGACTTTAATTCTAACAGAAGGGATCTCCATGTCTCAAGTGTTTGCTTGAGGAGAAAGGGAGAACAAAAATTATCTAGAAGGATCATGGGTAAGTGTGAAACAAATTGAAAGAGAAGGACTGTCTGGCAGAGAAACAGGAGAATGGCTCCTTTTCTATGTGAAAAATAAATTGGTGGTAATGTGTCTTGCTTTAGAACTTTGTTCCCCAATGTTATTTTCTTATGTTTGCCATTTCTGCTGGGAGAGAAAAGTGTAATTCCACATATTTATTATGTGGAGAGATATTCTGCTTTCAAAAGGTAAAATTACTTGCATTACTTTGCTGTTTCTATGCAAACATGTTTGCTGATGCAGCAGAGAAATTTGGGTTCAAACTGGTGTGTTGGTATTGTCCTATAAAGCCAGCATGCCCCATAACCCTCTGCTGTACACCCTAGAAACTCTACCAAATCCCCTGAATCTCCTTAAGATGAACTCTTAGCTGTATCCCCTACCATTATCTACCTTATTCTCTGTCCCAACCATCCAGATGTGCCCCAGTGCCTTGGGCATCCTGTGTCACATTGTCAATTTCCTGCTCTTTAAAAAATAGTGGTACTTATTCTTCCCAAAAAATCTTGCTGTATAGTACAAGCCTTTCTTTCAGATATGTAACTGATATCCCAATTTGGCACAACACCTATATATTTTTGTGTGTTGTAAAGCAGCCAGGTAAAAAAGGTAAAGGTTTCCCCTGACGTTAAGTCCAGTCATGTCTGACTCTGAGGGGTTGGTGCTCATCTCCATTTCTAAGTCCGTAGACACCTCCAAGGTCATGTGGCCGGCATGACTGCATGGAGCACCGTTACCTTCCCGCCGGAGCAGTACCTATTGATCTACTCACATTGGCATGTTTTCGAACTGCTAGGTTGGCAGAAGCTGGAGCTGACAGCAGGTGCTCACTCCGTTCCCGGGATTTGAACCTGGGACCTTTTGGTCTGCAAGTTCAGCAGCTCAGCTCACACTTCGCCACCGGGGCTTTTATAAGCAGCCAACACTACACAAAAGGAAAGATTTGTGAATAAAACATCCAGAGGTAGGATTTCACTTATGACCTACTTGGAACAAGTAACATAACCCTCACTCCCCACCCCCATCCTGAGCACATCAGATAATAACTCCCCAATTGCCCAACCAGAAATAGTATGTTAGATGATAAGGAATTGAATTTAACATGGCAGATCAATCTTGCTACCATTCAAAAATTGATTCATTCCTACCCTTGGTTTCCTGGTTGTTATCCATAGTGTCTAGTAAATTGGTGATGCAAGCCTACTGATATTGCTCAAATATCACCATACAATATCACACATTTTGTTGTGAGTGTCATGGGCAGTCAGAACTCACAAAAATTACTGGCTATACTATTAGAGATTTTAAGAACTCTAGTCCACAAAATAACTTTGCCAAGCAATGTGGGCAGCAACATTGCTGGCATCCTTAAGAATATGTGAGCACACATTGTTTGTTTGTGTTTACTATGTTTTTTCTCTCCACAAGGAGACTCATTATATACCTTTTTTAAGAGAAGACAAGCTATTAGAAGCTCCACCCACCCCAGTTAAAGAAATTGCCTAGATTAGTTACTTCTGTAATTAAATAAATTCACTGGACCACTCCATTTTGTTATTAGAGAATGATATAGGTTTGTCTGCAATAAGAAAAAAAAGATTGAAGAGACACTATCCACAGTGAGCTCACTTACCTCTGTACTACCATTACATTTGTACAATTATCCTGTTGCTGATAATAGGTTAAAGCTGGGCAGCATGAAAGCCTATACAGTCAAAATCCATAACTTTCATAATCTAGAACTAGTGCTGAGGAGATAGGCATTTTCATGTGGAAGAGTTTTGTTCTGGATGCCCCTTTGAATGTATCTATCTAGCTCCAACTTTTAATATTCTAATCACTTAAAAATACAAGCTCTCTCTCAAAAACACAATGTATCACTATGCTCATGTAATTGTGGATGAAATTTAAGTGCCTTTTTAAGGAGAGGACAACATTACTGGTAATTGTTGGTCTTCATGGCAACTGTACCGTGATAAACTTCTAATACCAGCCAAAATTTTTATAGGTAGCTTTTAGAGTTTGAACAGATTATGTACACTGACAAAACTCCCACAATGTGTTATGCCTGCTCTCATTACTCCATCGGCAGAATTAGACTAGTAATGAATTGCAGATCTCTCTTCTTTAATAGTTTTATACAGAGCCCAATGGTTGTGAGTCTTGGTTGTGAGTCTTTTTAACATACTTTACTACTGCCATCATGAATAATTTGGTTTCTATTACTCACATGAATAAAAATTACTTACATGAGAAAATGTTTTCAGCCTCCAAGGACTCATCATTGAATCTTTAATTGAACTGAAACAACATATGGTTTTGTAACTAAATTTTCACCACATCAAAATGACATGACAACAATGTCGCCGTATTGTTTTTTTCCTTTCAGCTTTTACAATGGGATTTGAAAGTACATAAACACTTCTGTTTCACAAAAGCTGTTTTACAGTTTTAAAGAAAAATGGGTGACATGTTCCCAGATAGCAAAATGAAAACCACAAGAATGACCTTTAGCTGTTTATTCTAGACATGTGAAAATGGTCAGAGTTGCGTCAGTTTTTCAACAAATGTCTATCTTCACCATGGTTTTGTGTGTCATAGATTTCACTTGCAATGCCACAAAAAGTAAATAGATTGGGTTTTTTAAAAATGAAATCAATGGGGGGAGGTATTCAAATTCAGTTCCAATTATGTTAACCTTTTAGAATCTGCATTTTATTGTCTTGTGGGAAGTTTCTTTGTATACTAGAAGAACGTTCCTTTCAGTAAACATGTCAATTAGTTCTAGTCCAATTTGTGTATTAACCCTGCTTTTTTGCTCTAAGTTTCTCTGTAACCTTCTAGAAAGGGAAGTTAAAAAAAAACCCACACACATCATTTCTCAGATCTAGCAACACCTCCTTGAAAAACCGGCAGACTTATTTCAAATAGAATAAAACAGAACTTCACAGTCACTTATGTGTGCAAGAATCCAGCCCCCTGCTTTCCCCATCATTCTCCAGGGATTGATGCTACTTCAGGTGGCTCTCTACCCTTTCCTTGTTTATGGCCTCAGTAGAGTGGTCATCCTGCTTAAATTAACCATCCACAAGTAGAGAAAGTTAAAGAAAACAAACAGCCCAGCAATAGAGCATTCTGGGAAATGATCCAGCATTTGGACATAGGGAATGTGGATGTTAGCCCTATTAATTCATCTCTAAATCTGTTTTTACAAAGCAGTAGAGAACTGCTTTAACTACTACAAGATTTTCTACAGAGCAGGGAAAGGCACTGTGCTTGAATCTGTCCGTGGGAGCCTGAAAATCTTTGGCAACAAGGGAGGAGGCATGCTGAAATCATTTTCAGCTCTTTTGTCCAATCCCCTTGCTGTGCAAATAAGTAATGCAGAACAAAACCGAGCTTTTATTGCTTTTTTATTGTCTCCTTCCCTGCTCTCATCAGCCCTAAAAACATATTTCACAGTGTGAGAGAGTAAAATGAAGAAATCAAGCCAAAAAAAGAAAAAAATAAGATGCCAGTCTTCTGATTTGACACATGTTGAACATACATTTTAAAAAATGAAATCCAGTAGGCTTTGCAAGTTTTTACAAACAAGCATTTTAACTTAAGTCATTCCAATGAACTAATGCAATTGGAAAAAAAGAAATTAGAAGAGTTTTTTCTCCCACCCCACTTATGAAATGAAGTTAGAATGTGCCCATGATGTTTTCATTACCTAACTATGGACTATGAAAATTTTACAGTCCCCTATGAGTACACTCCCTGTATATGCAATCTATGTGACTGCCCCTTCTTTCTGTTAAGTAAAGCATGACAACAACAACAACAAGAACAACAACTTTATCTTTGTACCCCACCTCCATCTCCCCAAAGGGACTGGGGGGGCTTACATGGGGGCAAGCCCAGGAAATTACAATAAACAGAATAAAACACATCAAAATAAAAAAAATCAAAATAAAAATCACTATAAAGTGTATTTCTATCAGTAGGAACTGTTTGAAAATTTCTATTTAATTTCTGAAGTATCTTGTTTTTGTCAACTGCTTGGAAGAATTATCATTTTCCATTTCCCGACTCCTTGCCAGTAGTACAATGCAAGCACATTTCAAACAACCCAGTGCTTTGGGTAATTCCACATAAAACATGGCCCTCTTTATGGGTACACAGAAGAGATTGCCTCCATCCAAGAGCTTGAATATCTATTACAAGATGGATAAGACCTGAGATCTAAATATATGTAGATCAACCTCAAGTTTCAACTTAAAATTTTGTACAGGTTGGGTCACTTGAGATCTTCAGTTTGCCTTCAGTGTTGAGAGCAACTGCAGAGAAAAGCTTCATGGTGTTATTCTGTAAGGGAAATGTAGCCACTTGGAAGCATAAAATATGTTGTCCAGCAGGCAATGAGATACTTTGGAATATTTACCCCTCCCCTCAACTTCAGCTTTCTCTGATCTATCTATCCATCATGTTATCCATCTGCCAATTTTATATCCTACCTTTTCTCTGTCACAGGAAAAGGTGGAGGACAAAAGGGAAGGGGAAGAATCAAATATTGCCTCTTTTCTTTGTGCTGATGGGACACCAGTCTTGTTCATAAGTGCAAATCACCTATCCATTCACAGGAGTATAATTATGATCCACCCATGTTACTATAATTTTATGTGGCTGGTGATTTTATTGTATTATATTGAACAGTAAATTTCATATAATTCTATATAGCGGAATAATCTATGTGAGAGTGAGAAAGGAACTTTATTTTAACTCTCTTATTTTACCTTTATTTTGCTCCAGTCAAAAAATGTGAACACTGCTCAACTATCTTGTTAAGATGTTCTCTTTCCAAACCCAGAGTTATGTTAATCATCATGGAAAATTCTTCAGTGCCATTAGAAAGACAGAAGAGCTCGAAAAAGTGGTTTGGCTGTAGTCCATATGGCTTTTTGAGGACTTTCTAGAAAAAAAGCATTCTTTTTCTTTTCAGACCATCCACCCCCACCCCCATTCCTGCTTTCATGGGAAGCATTTTTTGCCATGATTCATAAACCCTGTTTCATCCAGTCCATGAAAGGGCTTCTCTCCATTATGTAAAAGAGAGCTGACACATTTATGTGCAAAATTGCTGGAGCATTTACTGCACTATTCATCAAAACAATGTCTTCTGCTCTAGGAATGCAGCAATCAGTTGGCACAAATGATTTCAAGCATATACACAAACTACTGAAATCTGTGTATTTATAACACATAGCTAAACATAACAAACTTTGGCATATGTGGCAGGTGGAAGAATGACAGATGTGATTATGAACAAGTTAAGTGCCATCATCATTTTAGCTTTTTACTTGAATTGGCTTAGAAATTGGAACTGCTAGAGACATTTCAGTGGGTTTTCAACAACCTGAAATCAGCAGCTGAAATCCATTGTTGGTTCCTAACTATTGAAAATCAGAGTCACCCAAATGATAAATGACCTATGCAAAATTAACTTGATTAATATCCTAATTCTATATAATATAGAGAAGTTAATGGCATATGAAAACAGGAAACTATTTCTTTCCAAAGCCTCTATGATACAACTCCTCACTTACTTGTTCTGGCTCCATGATGCATTAGCAGCCTGCAGAAATCTTCACAAAGTATCTGCTGGTGTGGTTAAAGTCCATAAAAACCAGAGACCCACAAGGGACCTGTACACAGCCTTAGTACTTACTCAAGGTCACCCTGTGGATTTCTTTGTCAGAGCAGGGACCCAAACTTTGGTCTCCTGGAGTCCTTTTCCCAATACTCAAACCACTTCACCACATTGGTTGTCACATTTGGGCTATCTTTTAACTTTTTGCAACCCATCAAAAATTCACACAACTCCAGAAGGTATTGCCATCACTATAGCTACAATGTAATGATGGTGAGGGGAAGGAACAAGAAGGCATATTAGATTATGAAGAACTGACTGGTCTCAGTTCAGAGGAGTGTAACCATCTATCCCTTACTCTTGATGCTACATCATCTGACCTGCATCCCCTTTCCTCTCCTCCTTACTGGTAAAACAATCATTACTCCCATCCCTCCAGGGCTTGATAGTGTGGAAGAGGAGAGGTTTGGGATGTTACTTACTTACTTAGTGAATTTTTATCCCAATGTTATCTCAAGATAAGATTTAAGGGTTTGGGAATGTGAAAAAAGCTTCAGAATGGCACCTTACAATCTATATATATAAAAGGATTAAAAAAAATTCGGCCTAGGACAAAACAACAAAACTACACATCCCAGAAACACTAAACTTGGCAACACAACCCCTCATCCATGCCTCTACGTTCATACAACAAAAAGAAAGGAAAAATAAAGTCCTAATTAGAGGGAGAGGAATAATTGTTTTTTATCCAATTGCTGCCAGTTACAAGGCTAAACTCTGCCCACTTGGTCTCCTAGCAACCTACTCAGCCCAGGGGATCAGCCTCTACATAATAATGATGATGAAGATAATAATAATAATAATAATAATAATAATAATAATAATAATAATAATAGCATAGACTCCAAGAGTTTGGAGAGACCCCTAAGGGCCATCCAGCCCAACCCTTTCTACTATGCAGCAGGACACAATCCAATCATTCACAACACATGGACAATGTATAAATACTATACAATACTACACAGGGACATAGACCCTCTCTACCCTCACCACTTTCACAGTACACAAACAACCAAATGCATACTAAACATAAAGACAACCATACAACAGACATTAAATACCACCACTACCTCAACAAGTTCTCACCAACAGCACCAGACAATGCCACAGCAACAGCGTGGCTGGGCACAGCTAGTCTATCTATAAAGAGACAAAGATGCACAAAAGCTGTTTTTTTATATGCACATAACACTAACAACTACTATCTGTAAAGCAATGTGAAAGAAGCCCAATTGATAACACTAGTTAACTTGCATTTTCTAACTTGAACTTTACATGACGAAAGACTTCCTGCTCCATTAAAAACAAAATTTCACTCTAACACTAATGGAAAACATCACACTCAGGTAGAAAAGTCAGCTTCTTTGAGTATTCCAATTCTTTTGTCCAATATGCTTTAAGTGAAACAGACCCTGGACAATAAATTACTTTATCTGTCTATAGGCAACCAACTGATTTAATTATTTCAGCAATACAGATGGTAGGATAACATTGTAGGCAAAATGATGTAAGCATATGGAGCCAGGGTAACACTTGCAGAATGAAAGCCAGAGTTGATCTGATGTTCGACCAAGGGAAGCACAATTTGTAGGGAGGTGGGAAAGGCAGGCAGGACAGAGTCATGCCCAAATCATATCTCCGTTTCAGGAAGAGAAATTGATTTGGAAAGGCAAACTAAAGCAAATATCCACCATGATGGCAAATGAAACATAGTTGAGAAGTTTTTGTCCTTCATCCACTCCTCCAGATTTTCAGTGTCTCCTGTAAAATGAGTGAACAGAATCATTCAGGGTTCTTTTTACACCTATAGCAATAACCGAACTACTGAGACAATGCCAAGCTAGCCCTGTATCCTTGACACCATTGCCAAGGTCAGTCGTATACAATTTCCAATTCTAAACAAAATGTACCAAAATTTGTGAAATTCAAATGTGAGGGAAAGCAAAACTTTAAAATAAGCTCATTCTTAGCATCAAGGCATACGCTGTATCACTCTAAAAGGGCTTAAGCATATACAGATGCCCATGCTTAGGCTCCTTCTATGAGATGCGGACACTGGTCAATCAAAATTTCAATCCCCACAAAAATGGGAGAGCTATATGTATATAGTCATATAAATGCAGGATTCCCACAGAGATCTTGTACATCCTAGTTGCTAAAGTGCTTTGAGGCCAATAGGTAATGTTAGTGGAAGAAGCATCCTTCACATGTTATGTAGTCCTACGTACAAAATGCCTGAAAAGAGTATTTGATGCTGTACCGGAGCTTGATAAACTTTTAAGTTACTTTTAAGAAGTATAATTCCCAGTTAGGGGGGATCACGGTGAATCTATGATCTAACAATAGAAGATATAATCCAAATGATATTTTCATAGACCTAGTTGGCATGGATACAAGATCTATCATTTGGTTTGTTTTCATTTGATTTCTGAATTTTTTTGAAATGAGGAAAGTTTTCTAATTCACTTTATTTATGTAAAGTAGTAATACTAATTTATTAATAATTAGTCCATAGGCCATCCACATACAAAATAAATAAATGCAATATAAAAGTGCAACAATATAAAGAATATAACTTTATTTATGTATTATACCCTGAAATGTTTTTCTTTACCTAGAGAAAATCAATTGAAATCAGTGGTATTTCAAGTTGTAGACTCTCATTAGCTCTGTAGTGGATATAAACCGGGCTGGAGGTACAAATGTTGGATACAGTCCAGTGCATACATGTTCAAAGGCACATTTAGACTGATCACTTAGCACGAAGGGCCAGCAAATGAAGTCCATAGTGGTAAAACAACACATAGAGCTGATCCAAATTAATGCAAAATAAAATAATATAATAATAACAAAACTTTATTTATATACCACTCCATTTCCTCAAGAGAACTCAGGGCGATTTCCAACATAAACAAAAAACATTCAATTTTCAGAAAGACACCATACAACAAGGTTAACCATCATCATAGAACAATAACAAACAATTCTACTAAAAACAATCCCAAAAATTAAAATCCAGTTCAATATACCCCATCAATGGGTTCAAAGTGCCAATAGCCAGAACTTCAAAGTGGACATGGTCAATTATAAGGGGTAGGTAAAGGTAAAGGTTTTCCCCTGACGTTAAGTCCAGTCATGTCTGACTCTGGGGGTTGGTGCTCATCTCCATTTCTAAGCCGAAGAGCCGGCGTTGTCCGTAGACACCTCCAAGGTCATGTGGCTGGCATGACTGCAAGGAGCGTCATTACCTTCCCGCCAGAGCGGTACCTATTGATCTACTCACATTGGCATGTTTTCAAACTGCAAGGTTGGCAGAAGCTGGAGCTAACAGCAGCCGCTCAAGCCGCTCTCGGGGTTTGAGGATGAAGTTTGGCTAATTTGGTAACATTTGGCAAACAGCAGGCAGGAACAATAGGTAATGAGCCCTTGGAGACAAAAAATATGGTGGATTGTGATTCCAGAGACTGTAAAGCCTACAAGCAAGATACAGGTGACTTTTTGGACCATATTGTCTCATGTGGTCAGGGTTGCTGACCTATGGGAAGGGATGACTTATGGCTATTTCCCTTCACACCAGGAAAAGTGTAGCTAAAGGGGTTATTTTCATCACATCTTATTGACCATCCACTATTCTCCTTCACATAATTTACCACAAAATATTAGTGTCATAGGTAAAGGTAAAGGTTTCCCCTGACGTTAAGTCAAGTCATATCTGACTCTGGGGGTTGGTGCTCATCTCCATTTCTAAGCCGAAGAGCCAACGTTGTCCATAGACACCTCCAGGGTCATGTGGCCGGCATGACTGCATGGAGCGCCATTACCTTCCCACCGGAGCGGTACCTATTGATCTACTCACATTGGCATGTTTTCAAACTGCAAGGTTGGCAGAAGCTGGAGCTAACAGCGGCCGATCACGCCGCTCCTGGGGTTTGAACCTGGGACCTTTCAGTCTGCAAGTTCAGCAGCTCAGTGCTTTAACGCACTTCACCACCGGGGTAGGCATCCATATATATTTCCCCATCCATATAACCTTGGTCTAAGTGCATATACATCTTTAGGTGTAGTGGCATCATCAAAGGTGATCAACAGACACAAGGTATTGGTGACGTACTCTCTACGAAGCCATGTGATGGAATCAATTTTAATTTCTGTAGGGCACTTCAGAAGGATTTGTGCTAAGGACAAATTAGCCACTTTAAATGTACTCCATCTGCCCTGATTTAGGTGAGTTTCTAACTCATCAAAGGCCAGTTTTTTGGGTTGAAAAATTCTATGATGTGTCTGCCTTTCTTGGTGACTGCTAGGATTTCCCTCTTAGAGGACTTATGAGTAGAATCCAGTCTACCTAGAGTTTCCTTACAATCTTGGATTATTCTTCCACCCTGTATTTTCCTGCTCTCCCATTCCCCGATTTCATTATTATTTCCTTCCTCCCCCTCTGCTTAACACAGCCTTGAACCATGTTAACAAAAGTTGCAGGTTGCTCTGAATTCTCTCCCAGAATCTGGAACAAACTATAACTTTGGCCTTATATAAAAAGTAGGGCCAGTTATGAGCCAGATCTGCCCACAACTGCTGACACAGCCATCCTCTGATCCCTGGGCTCAGGAGACCTCGGGACACAGGATGGCACTCATTTTTCCTTTCCATCTTCCTTGTCATGATGGCCACTGGGTGTGATATGAGTCAGGCCCGTCACTATTCACCTGGACTGATGCTGGCTAGAATGACAAGGCAATAGGAAAACGGAGTGTGTGTGTGTGATTCCTACTCTCTCTCCCCTCTCTGACACCATTCTTCCACCCCAACTGCTGTCATTCCAGGGCATTGAGCGACTGGCACAACCCTTGTTGTGCCCACTGGCTGCAACGACAAGGAGAACAGAAGGTGAAGGCAAAGGGGGGCATCCAGTGGCAATGAACTGGGTTTAGCATTGCCTCCACAGGTGCCAGGGGGTGGCAATCTAAAGCATCCCGGGGACCAATCTGGCATTTACCATGTTGGATTGACCCCAGGATTAGCGGTCAGTGAAGAACTGCACCAAGAACACATATCTCATTGACTACAAATAGGAGCAAACATAAAACGAAGATGACAACAGTGTAGGTTTTGCTTGGAAAATAAAGGAGGGAGAAGCAGTAATCACCATTTACATGCTGTGATAATTCTCTCTTTTCTTTCCTGGACAAAGTGCTGTGATATCTCTTGCCCTATGCCATGGGGAGGATAGTAAAATAGATAAATGCTTTCCCCCTGCATTTTCCCAGTGCCGACTGCCACAGTCCTAAATGCTTTTTTCTTTAATATAGTACAAATGAATAGTCCATATTTTATTCTAATGCTTCTCATTTTAGATTCATGTTAGGTCATCCCACAGAACAAGGGATTATGTTCGCTACCTAAAAGGAAACGCTAATCACACATTCAGCCATTCACTAAATAAGAGTGCAGTTCAAAAACTGCACTGACTTCCAAAATATACTTGTAACTGAGCTTGACAGTTTTTTGCTAACTAGCAATATTTAAGAGACATCCTGGATCCCAAGAGGACTTACTTTGCTGCTGCTAGAGTTTAAATTTTACCGTCCTTTGTCTCAGTCCCCACATGGTGTAAAGGGGGTGACTTCTAACTTGCATTAAGATTGCTTCAAAGCAAATGAACAACAATAGAAACAAAATGTAGGCCTATGACGCCAACACTATCGCTTTTCTTTTTCTTCTTCTATATGGTTTTTTAAAAAAACATATTTTTCTTAAGAACAAACCAGTGGAGCTTTGAAAATTGGCATGAACTGTCTTGTGCATTTTGGTTGGCCAGTAAAGGCATCATTCTTTTGTGAATTTTGTCTTATTTCTTAGTATAGGCAACATGTTACCCATGAACATGTTAAGGTAAAGGTTTTATCCTGACATTAAGTCTAGTCGTGTCCAATTCTAGGAGTTGGTGCTCATCTCCATTTCTAAGCCAAAGAGTCAGCGTTGTCCATAGATGCCTCCAAGGTTAAGTGGCCGGCATGACTGTATGGAGCACTGTTACTTTCCCACTGGAGCAGTACCTATTGATTTACTCACATTTGCATGTTTTCAAACTGCTAGGTTGGCAGAAGCTGGGGCTAACAGCGGAAGCTCACTCCAGTCTTCAGATTCGAACCACCGACCTTTCAGTCAGAAAGTTCAGCAGCCCAGCTGTTTAATCCACTGCGCCACCGAGGTACCTCTTGAACATGTTAGTAACATTTAAGTTGAGGTGGAGATGGAGCTTTGCAGAAAAAAATGGATTTGAATGAGCAAAAGTAGATTTTAAGCATGCATAGGTCCCCTGCAACCTGTTTTCAGACCCCAATTTGTCCTTTTTCAGTGAGAGCATACAACAAAATGTTCTGTTTATTTTTTTCCCCTATGATCTCTGACTTCTTAATTCCATTTAATAATAATAATTTGGCTGTTGCCACCTAATGATAATAAAACTATTGCACTCCTGTGAAAGCTTTGCCAAGTCAACAGAACCAAAGATGAATAGTTAGGGAATAACATTTAGAAACCTCAGGCTGGATCCACACTGCCCTATAGCCCAGGATCTGATCCCATCAGGGACCGCTAACACCTCCAAGCAAAAGATTCTCCCAGACAGGAAGAAGCCAGGCCTTGAGGCCACAGGGCCATCAAATGCTAATCAAGGTGATTAATTACAACAGCCACACCTGCCTCCAACAGACTAGAGTTCTTTCTTCCACTCTGGACCTTACACAGATATATAAACCTCCCTTGCCTAGTTTTCAACAGATTTCACAACTTCTGAGGATGCTTGCCACAAATGTGGGTGAAATGTCAGGAGAGAATGTTTCTGGAACATGGCCATACAGCCCAAAAGACTCACAACAACCCAGTGATTCTGGCCATGAAAGCCTTCGACAATAGATTGATCCCAGATTATCTTCTTTGAATTGGATTATGTGATTATATAAACAGATAATCTGGGATCAGATCCTGGGCTATAGGGCAGTGTAGATCCAGTCTCAATTAGACCACTCCAGTGCCTTGCCAAACTTCAAATCCCAGGACTTTTTAGGATGGAACCATAGCAATTAAAATGGAATAATGGAACTATAATTCTATGTTTTGAATGGGTCCCCAATGTTGGACATGTGTAATTATTTCTATATTGTATCTAATATGTGGTGAGATTTCAAGTGCAAATAATCCCTGTCATATTAAAATCAATGTGAACGTGCTAAGTGAACTTTCATAAATTTCTTAAATTCAATTGTTCTGATGTAATTGGGACTACCAGTCGTTTGAAGATTTTCTAGTCAATAATGTTAAGAAATCAATTAAAAAACTGAAATGTTTTGTTGTGGAAGGCTTGATAGATCATAAGGATACAGACTCTGGAAATAAAATATAAACAGGATGACGATGAAAAGTTTATCATAAAGCAAAGATATTGTGAACTGTAATATTTATTTCTTATCCTGGCAGAACATTTATTTTCTTCTCCATGACAGATTCCGGAAAAAATTAACCTCAAGCAGAAACATAGCAGGGGACATCCAAAAAAGAGATACAGAGGGTCCTCAAACTCTCAGGCAATATACCAACATTTATATTAGGGAATACCAGGGGGAGGAAAAGCATCTAACATTTAGAAAGAACATAAAACACAAGTTTCTTGGGAGATGAGATTTTGAACATGGAGCACAGATGAGCTTCTGTGGCTAGTGCTTTTGGGCTCCTTGTGAAGGATTAACAGTTCCTATGGTCTACTCCCTTCCGTATATCTGTGCAGCAACTGTGTATGATCTTTCAAAAAACCAGTCTGTCTTCTGGCACACACATGCCCCAACATCTGTGCTGTAACTATGTGAGGTTGTATGAATGCCACTTCTGATCCATCTGCAGAGCACTCCACATGTCAGATGCTATGGTCAGGGGGCTGTGACGGGGGAATCCATTGGAGCAAAAATCTACCGTATAACTTTTTAAAAAGCTGTATTTTCTTGGCTGTCAAGACTTCTACTCCCATTTACCCCAATTTCACTCGCTCTCTCTTTTTAAAAGCAGTCTCCACTGGATTTTGCTTCAGGTAGATTTACAAGCTGGGTGGATATAAAAAATGGCTTTCTAAATAAATGATATTTTAAAACCCAACTCAAAGCAAAAGAACCTGCCAAGCAGGTTTTCCCAAGTTCTCATAGCTGTACATTATGTGAGCCTCTTCTTGGATCAAGTTCCCAGCTTGAATTCCAAATGACCTGGAAGCAATCCTAAACTAATGTGGATGCAGGCATTTCAAAGCTCCAGCTCCAATGATAGTGACAGGGATGAGACAGGAGAACTAAAGAAGACAAATAGGAATTCAAAAATAGGCCAACTGCTGTGTTTTTCAATTGTCTGAATAACCCAAAAGGCTACCACATTCCTATTACCAAATTTGGTAAGTCTCTTCAAGTTCTATAAGCATTTTAGGTAGCACAAATGAGTGGCATTTTATAAGGCAGCAGATGTCATCCTGTATATAACACTACTTACTACACATGTACATCTTTATATAAAGCCAATAGACTTCTGGATATCTTGATTCGGTCTTTGTCTGCATTGCCAGGTATTGTATAAAGACAAAGCAGCATGTATTCTTCTTTTCCAATGAGATTATACAGTAAAAATCTCAGTGAAAGTTTTGTCACTGGGTAATCGACATTGGACAGTTTGTTCCTTCTAGGGCAATATCCACATCAAACTTAGAGGAAGCCAATAACGATAATTGCTTGGACCAACATATGCCTTTTTTTGCTTTTGAGATTAACATCAACCCCTAAGCATATCATATAAAAGGTTAGTTCCATTTCTCTCCAGAATCTGCAGTTAACATTGGGAGTAAGTCAAACCAAACAGGTCAGGATTTACTTCTGAGTAGACCTTCTTAGATTTACAATTTTGCTGGATGTATGCTTTGTCATTATTAAATATTCTTGAAGCAATTTTCTATTTGTAATATACAAAATGTATAGCAGCAAACTATTCACAATACAAGCTATCAGATGTTTCTGAAGTGTTGTTGACTCCAATGCTTATATCACCCTTGGGACCCCAAAGTAAATTCCTGAAGTCCCCCAAAGCTCCAGACTCAAAAAAGAAATACTTTACTCAGGTTGATTTTAATTAACCTTTTAAAAATCCCCCAATCATCAAAATGTGCTCAGACCACTGTGATATGCTTTCCTAGGCACTCCCATGCTCTCCAAATCCACCCAAAACACAAAAGAAATATTAGCTTAAGATTGGCCAAAATGACAGTAGGAAGCAATCTTTGTTCTGCTGGATGTGAAGATTGAAAAATGGCTTCGGACCCCCTGTATGGTTGCCAACCCCTACACTCTTGAAAACTACCAAGGCTGTCACTACTGTAGCTAGATGGTGACGGTGGCTTCCATGGAGATGTGAGTTTTAACTTTAAAAGGGCAATTGAATATGCTAAGTCCTAACTCCAAAATAGGTTCAGAACTTTAAATAGCTACTTTAAGTTCTGACAAAAAGTTTCACTGCCCCACTGACATGGGAGCTAACATCCAGCACTGATTACATAGCTGCCCCATATCTACAAATAAAATCTTATAGAAATATCAGCCACTCAGGTACTGAGTAGCAACAGGCTGACATTTCATAATAGCATATGGCACCATAAATGCTGAAATAGCAAACTTGTAGAAGAAGGTATGATTTATGCTACATGTGCTTACTGCTTACTGAACAACAGTAATTTCATGGTCACAACCAAAATCAGAACCATAACAGCAGTTTCAGCTCAGCTGCAGTCACTTCATGATATCAGTGAGGAACTCAGTGAAATTTCCAGAAGTCATCAGAAAACAAGAAAAGCTTAGTTGGTCATATTTCTGCAATTATCTGTGATGGTATATATTATTTTATAATTACAGTGGACATTATCACATGAGGCTTGTAACCCACATTGTTTGCTCCCTAGCCATTCTTTAAGTTGTGTTGAAGCAGTCGTTTTTGTTTTTTTATGGGCAAATCCTGTTTTAGTGCTGCTCAATGTACAGTCAATTAATTTTCATAATGTTGCATTTTCAGGCAAAGTCTGCAGTGACTTTGAGGCAAGTGACATATATTGTGAGCCAGGGCCGGTTCTTAATGGAGGATCTTAAATCCGCCGCTTCGGGCACAGCCCTTGCTGGGCGCTCTCGAAGCGGCGGCGGCAGTGGCAGTGGTGGCGACCATTGGGTCTCTCACTGCAGAACAAGAAAGTACTTGCTATTCTCGTGAGATTTTCAGAGATCTCGTGACATATCGTGGGATTTTGGCGAGATCTCGAGAGGTTTCAGCAAGTTCTCGCAGAAATCTTGCGAAATCTTACGGGAATAGCAAGTACTTCCTTGTTCCATGGCGAGCGACCCAATGGTCGCCACTGCCGCCACCGCCGCCGCCACCGCTGCCGCTGCCGGTAAGTTGGGGGGTGTAATTTCAGGAGGGCGCACGCGGCCCTAGGTTTGTGTACATACTGAAAAAACCTAGGGCCGCTCCTGTTGTGAGCATATTATGAGTGTTCCTTTTCTCTGCCTGTTCCCAATTTGCTACGATTGACACTTCAGGTAGGTAGTCAGAGAACAACTCTGGATGCAAAGTCAAAAGCTTTCCATTTCTACCAATTTCTTCCTTTTATTTTATTTTTTTAATCAAGTAACTACACAGTTATGTAGCTGCATCAATTCACTGACATGAATTTCTCCTCTAAATTGAGCATTTCCTTTCTTTGCAAGGCAAGATCGTTCTGGAGAAATTCCTGCTCGTGTACAGTTTTGCATCACTAAGAAAGGCTTGAAAGTCCCTTGCAGAATACAAAAAATAGGGAAAGTTTTTTAAATTGAAAATATTTATTTTAATTAATAATTTAAGTATTTGTAGGGATCGTGCTTTGGTATTTTTAAAACCCAGAAACACAGGATACACAGTTTCAAACCAATAAGAGAATAACAGATAAAGATTGGGAGGAGTTACATCCCAGTAACTATGGTATGCTAAGCATACTTTGAGCTTTTTCAAAGAGGTTTAAGTAAGGCTTGGTGTGATAAGAAGATGGGCTTGGTGTGATAAGAAGAGATGAGTATACCTAAACTCATCTCAAGAAAGATTAGTTTTTGATGGCAGAGCCCATTTTAGGAGAGCCCTTGTGTGATAACATCCTGTTTGGTTTATCAATCTGTTATTTTTACCATTTATTTTTAAAAGGAGAACAAGATCACCTATGACTGATTTTTTATAACTTGATATTGGTTCTTTAGTAATGCAATCTGATGAATGTATACTCAGAAGTAAGTTATGCTGAATTCAGTGTCACAGAAAGGTGCAATCTAAATTTGGGGAATATGTGAATCGCAGTTATATTCTATAAGCTTTGGCGTTTTCCAGAAGAACAAGCACTATATATAATCATATGCATTCTGCCTGACAATCTTTTGTTATATTGGTAAAAATTAGCCACCAATTAGCAAGACTCTTGTAATGGTAATAGACTGCAAACACATTAGATGGAGACTATGTAGATGGCGTGTAGCCTGTGAAGTGAAGGAATAGGATATAATTTTGCAGCTGGGAGGAACTGGATAATTACCAAAGTGTTATTTTGGATTTAAATATGTGTGCATTCCTGAAACTGGAGTAAGATTTTGTGTCTGGGAAACATGGGATGTAGAGGAAAGCAGGGGAGTTACAGTCATATATTTTTAATCAATTATACTTCCACACCTGCTTTATTGGCATGTCAAACAGAAAAGAGTATTTTATTAGTAGCAATATGCAGCATCTGAACATATGAACTTTCAAGAAAAGAAGAGGGAAAAATAATTTTCCAAGAGTGCTGATTTATTTTCTGTGTTCCTTTCAATTATAAACCATATTCGTCTGGTGTTACTGGGGCGGTCTTACTAACACCTCAGTCCACCAATAGGATTCAGTAGATATGGGTGGCAGAACCTGTCCCTTTCATGTTACCTGTCTAACAGACATGCTTGATGTTTAAATCAATTACATAGACATTTAAATCCCTTTCTCATGCCAGTATATTGCCCTTTAAGCCTTCAGGTTTTTATTCTTGCCTTGACTCATGTGTTCAGCCTGCACATTAACTCTGGGGTAGAGATCGGTAATAAATCATTTAGTGTCTCTGTCAAGTGAATTGTTGTTGTTGTCTTTGGTGAATTGGGACCCCCTTTTCTGTGCTGTAATAGGCTAATAATGGATGGTGACGGAATAGGCCACACTGTAGTGTGTGTGTGTGTGTGTGTGTGTGTGTGTGTAAGGGGGGGATATGGAAATATCCTGAAATGGCAAATCTCCTAAATAAATAGCACATCAGTTTACTTAAAGCTAATCATAAATGGAACAAATTGGACCCATGTGCATAGGAGAAGCCTGAGCAGAATCCAGGAGTTAAAAGAACCCATTGTTGTCTAAGCTGACCCTACTTATGTGTCAGGTTACATCTGTTAGAGTGATTCTAATGCCAGTCCCATATTTTTTAATTATAAATATATAAAACATTTTAATAAGATGACATTCTGGCCTTACTAAGCCTTTAAAAAGCTGGATGTGGGTGGAGTGGGTAGAATGGTATTCCATGTGCCCGAGAGAGAGTGCCAGCATATAATGATTGAACGTTTTCCTGTAATAAATTGGAAAAAAATCTGGTTTGTAAGAATGGATCCAAATCACTTGGCATTAGAAAGGTAATTTGTTACCTAGCTTCCTCTTCAAAACTGTTTCCAAGTTCTGTGGAACTTAGTACCAGCTATAATGTTTAAAAAGAGAGGGAACAAAAAGGAGAGGGAAAGCTGGTTTTAATTTTTGTTTTAGCTTTTCTTTTTATAAAAAAAACAACTTATGGCTTCAAACTAAAGGTTGAGCAGCCAAAAAAATGGAGGGGGGGGGGGTGCCTAGGACAAAAGCCAGATCTATAGCCACCTTCTTTGTACCTTTCCAAATCTCAAGCCTGCTTAATTATGATTAATTGCCACATGGATAATCAGATACAGTTTCAAAAGGTTGGAAATGACAGCCCAAGGACACCAGGGAAGAAGGAAAGTTTGCCTTTGATACAAGGGAGAAGACAAAAAACGTGGGGAGACACACACACACACACACACACAAGCCAAACGCCTTGCTCAGCCCTGTAACCTTTTCTTATTTTAACAATTCCAAACAGAATTAATGCCATCAGTATATTGTTCCACCTCCCGGGAATTGAACTTCAACTGTACAATTTCTGCAGCTGTCAGTTTTTTCAGACCTCCTGTCAATAATGCAATGTTGGGGTGCCCTTCTTCTTGAATGAAAGCAGTTTCAAGTTTCTGCTTTATGTCTGTGCTTTCTGGGTGGTGTGACATGATGAGAATGTACCAAAAAGAGAGAGAGAGAGAGAGTGAGAAAGGGAAGAAAATCGCAGTTTAAAAGCTCCAGCTCTCAACTTAACTGGATCAAATGTAATAGACTTCAGTCTTTCTCCTTATTTCCTTTACTTGATTTAGAAAACACTGTGAAAAGTGCAGGAGATTTTGTCTTGCCAGCTCTTTCCTCCATTTAAAATCCCTTTGGCTAAGTCAAGGATCACAGTATGTCATTTCCAGCCTAACAGAAGTGCTGGGCCTCGTTCAGCTCCTATTACTAGGAGGCAAATCCCTAGGTTCCAGGCGCCAGTGTTTCTGCTTTTTTGGCTCTTTTCCCAGTATTGTTTCCTTCACTACATTCCAGAGTGCCTCTCAGCCAGTTAATGTTTGCACTGGGAGGTCCAAATATTCAGCAATCAGCTCTGAACTGCTCTCTCTCCCTCCATCCGCTCCCGCTTTTTTTCCTTGAGAATTGCAGGTTTCCAATGCAATTGCTGGCTTTAAAGGAAAATTGTACAGGTGAACACACCGAAAGCACTAATTTTCATTTTATTCACAAATAGTCATATTTGCCAAAGGTTTGCCACATGCCCTCATAAAAAATGCTTGTAGAAAATGTCTGGCTTTTAAAACATCTTATAGGGGTTGTATTTGTTGTTTATACCAGTTTTGTAGCAATCGTTCACTTTCTGATCCCCTGCCCACTTTCTCCACCACCTCCACCAAAGCCTTCTCTCCCTAACAATACAAATACATTTTAAACTAGGCATTACAAACATTGTTTATTGCATGTGGCTGTGCTTATTGATAGGCATTCAACATATGTTCTTTCATTTAGAAACAGACTGAGCCAAATACAGATAAACTAAGCTGCATTGGGTTATAGTTCAGAACGTTTAAAGGCCAGCTTTTGTTATTCATTGGCCATTGTACTTAAATCACTCGCTTCAGAACAGTTCCTATGTGAGAATATGCCAACAAAAACAATGCACGGATTTGGTCACTGTTGAAGATTTCATATAGTAATATTTGGCAGGCAGATGTTTTGCTTTTAACTGTCTGAAACCATCGTGCCAGAATTCCCCCTCAGTTCCCAATCCATAGGTCGAATTTGATATATGGACAACACAGATCTATTTCACACAAATGCAAATGTCTGCTTATGACAGACGTGCTTTTTGACAAATATATATACTCTGTGTGTGTGTGTGTGTGTGTATAATCAGCTTTCATTTTTTGTAAAACCATACAGAAAATAGTGGGTGCCAAATATTCCATTACTTTCCAATAGAACAAGTTCAATGAAGATCCTTCCTCCGCCACCACCAATTTCTGATTCTGCAGAACGAAAGGCTGATATAGTCAGAACAGAGAGGCATTTTTCAATCTCATTTTTAAAATAGCAGCTCTTTTTCAGACATGATAATTGAAGCTATTTAGAATTACAAAAGTCACCCCTCATGACATTTTCCTGTGCAAGATTTTCTCCAAACTGCTATTTGCACCACAAAACAAAACATACATGTACCATATGGTTTCGCATATATGAGTACTTTGCCCTACAAGGCAACAACACCTTCAGGGATGAAGGTTATTTTTTAGAAAAAGAGGTACAAATTAAGATTTGATCTCTGCTGTACCAAATCACCATTGTGGCTGCACTGTTTTGCTACTTTTGCTCTCAAAGGAAGTGATGGTTAATGTTAGCAATTTTCTTCCCATTACGAGAAAGTATTTGGAAACTATTGTATGTAGATTTAGATAACTATTTGCAGTTTGGGATATTTTCTATACACAATTTGCATGTGATATTTTTGCTAACAGCATTTTACATTACATTAAAGAGTCTCCTGCACAGAAAATGGTGTTTCAGTGCAAAAACGTTATTTTCTACACAGAAAATGCTGCTTCCTCTACAGTAAATGCTGGAGGTTTTACACAAAAATCAATGTGTGGATAAGTCCTGAACTGCAAAGATTCTCATCAGGTTTCTCCTTGCGGGGTTTCTTGTTACTAAAGATTCATGGTATTTGACCATTTTTCAGATATTATGAATATTCTTTCCATCCATCATACCACACTGCCATTCAGGTTGGCAGAATACTGGTTTTAGATGTTTTAGAAGTAATAGTAGGCAAGCAATTTTTTTGATTTTGACATGTACTTTGTCATTAAGTAATATAACAAAATACTAAATTGATCAACAAACCTACTATCAAGATTTTGAATAGTATGTTCTATGTGATAGTATAGTCCAAGGAAGCCATAAAATGTGTTAGAGCAGGGGTCCCCAAACTAAGGCCCAGGGGCCACATGCGGCCCATCGAAGCCCCTTATCCAAAGCCCATGATGGCAGTTCCCTCCTCCTCCGCCTTTCTCATCTCCTCTCTCACCTGTTGTGTGCCTTCCAAAGCTTTGCTTGTTTATAATGATATTTTAATTATTATTTAATTAATAATTTACTAAGGAGTGCTTTGCCAGTGCTTTTGGTGCACAAAGGCAAAAGGGGGTAGGACTAAATGGCCCAAGGGGTCTTTTCCAATCCTCTTTGTTATTATTATTATTATTAATTATTATTATTGGCATAAAGACACAGTATAACACAGCAAATGATATATATATATATATATATATATATATATATATATATGCTGGATTTCGTATCACAAAATCATAAGTTGAACATTTCCCTGGCGTTTAGGACTGTGTGATGTATGATGATGATTATTATTATTATTAACAACATTGAGGCTGGGTGGCCATCTGTCAGGGGGTACTTTGCTTGTGCTTTTGGTGCACAAAGGTAGAAGGGGGTTGGACAAGACGGCCCAAGGTGTCTCTTCCAACCCTCTTTATTATTTTTATTATGATTATGATTATGATTAACATTGAGGCTGTATTTCTTCCTGTTTGTTTGTTTTTTACTTCAAAATAAGAGATGTGCAGTGTGCATAGGAATTTCTTTATAGAGTTTTTTTTTTCAACTATAGTCCGGCCGTCCAACGGTCTGAGGGACCGTGAACTGGCCCCCTGTTTAAAAAGTTTGGGGACCCCTGTGTTAGAGCATCATGGTCTGGGATTGATAAGAGTACTGCTAAGAGATGATAAACTGTATTGATATAACATGTTGATTCTGAATGTCCCTTGACAGCATTCCATTCCTTTTTTTTTCCTTTGATGTTAGGGCACATCTACACTGACTCATTATCCCAAAGGGGAAGGGAAATCAACTTCATGGTTGCAGGACACACAGAGCTAATTCATGTTAACACGGCCTTGAACCGTGTTAACAAAAGTCGCAGGTTGCTCTGAATTCTTCCTGAGAAACTGCTACTAGTATTTACATGTTGGGCTGCATTCCCTGGGCTCAAGAAGCCTAGAGACATGGGAGGGCACTCACTATCCCTCTCCCATTCTTACCATAGTATGGCCAGCTTATGTCTAATGCTTCTTGCCTGGAGTGACATCAGCTGGGGTGCCTGGGCAAGTGTAGAAGTGAAGATTTATTCAGCAGTCCCCTGTGCAATTGTAAAAGCATTCCCAAAAGAAATCTGCCTCTTTTCTTCATTAGTAGACATTGGGCTGAGACATTTTTCAGCTGGTACATATGTGGATTTGCAATTACAAAATACATTTGAATCTAATGTTGCAGTAAAAAAGCTCACTTAAATCTATGAACCCTATGGATTTTCCTCGTATCTCTTGTTTATTCTGTCATGTATATTATTATGTCATGTATATATTACTCCCACTTCTTGTGGGTTCAGTGAGTGAAAATGAAAAGAACTGTTCCCAACCAAGGGATTCCTACATCTGCAAGAAAATGAAAATAAATTAGAGCCAAAGATTGTAGTTAGCCAAAACATATTCCAAACCAAGACAGTTCAGTCAGGATTGAACATGATCAACTGGGAAAAAGGAAGAAAGAACCAAAAGCTGCTATAGTTGGCTGTCTGAGATGCTGAACAATTTGGTGCATGTATCACTTATTAATCTCAATAATCTCCTTGTACTTTATAGCCATGTAGTTGATGTGGAGATTTGTACTCTTGCTATTGTATTGCCATGACAAGAATAAATGGTTTTATAATGTGAGACATATGAAAGAATAAGTGATAGTTCCATCAATTGGTCTGTATGCAGGGATGCTATTGAGTTGATGTAAAGGTGTCAGATTAGAGATTGCATATAGTTCAAGGATATTATCGATAGCATTTGTTTTTTTTTTGTTTTTTTTAAATATATATATTTTTATTGAAGTTTTACCTTATAAGATAGCATTTGTTGTACAAGTAAGTTACTATCCAGGGCAGGTAATGTACTGGCTAACTGCAATTCAGTAACATAAGTTTTCAGCAGATTCAGGTAGCTTTACTTTAACCCCCCCCCCCCCCTTCAAAAAAAAGTTGATCACAGCGCATCATTTTTGTCAAGACTGGACACTTTAAGTTCCACTGTGCATTTAAAATAAAAAGCAATTCAAATGTTTTCCTTCTACTGCCAACAACCCAAAATATGCTGCCTTTCCAGGGCTTCTCTCTCACCCTTTTACGGCAGCTTGCAGCTTACTTTCCTCCGCACATATTTTTTCATTATTCCAAGCTACAAATGATAAACCATCCCTTTTCCTAACATCATCCTATTAACACATCCTATTAACTGGAATTGCAAACTATATATGAAAGCATGGTAAAGAAGCATGTCAGGGCCTATGCTTATCCAAAGTCTAGCTTCTAGGGAAACTGCTTGTGCAATAGTGTAATCCTTTGCAACTGTACTAGTGGAGATTTTCACTCTGCTAGTGTTATGTTGATCTCTGTTTGATGTGTTTATGGGCATTGAATGTTTGCCCTATGTGTTTATAATGTGATCTGCCCTGAGTCCCCTTCGGGGTGAGAAGGGCGGAATATAAATACTGTAAATAAATAAATAAATTTAAACCAAAGTGTATTCTGGTTCTATGCACCTTATTGCATTAAAGTTCATTTGCACATCCTATGTGGCTAAGTTAAGTCTTCAATATATATGATGCTTTAGAGCAGTGACTCTTCTGCCTTACCCTAAATTCTTCAAGGACACATTGCATACACTATGTCTTTTATTGTTTTTCCAAAAAAGCTACCACCAAGGCACTCCACATAAAGTGTGGTTAACACCAATTAAGTACTACAGATATTGTAATCACTGTCCTGGGTACCATAATGTTATAGATTTCACTACTACCTTTTGTTTCAGTCTGTAGCAGCCTCCTATCTTTCTTATATTACCAAACTTTACCCCAATCGGTATGTCCCTCTAGGATTATATTTTTTGATTTTATAATGTGTTCACAATATTTTAACATATCTAAAAAAAATCCTGAACAAAGAGCTAACAGATGTTGATTTCCTCACTTAAGCACACATATTTTAGGGCATTATTTCTCTCTGATTTCCTCCCAAGACACCTTCTGCCGACCTCCCTCTCTCCCTGCCTTCCCTTCTGTTCTATACAATATTCTTCAAGATGTGGCCAGACACAGCTAATCATGTAGGATACAAACCAACAAAATAGACCACAGCTCTATGAAATTTCCTCTTTGACCTCAACACCTCCACTTGCAATATGAAAAACAAGATGTGGGTTTTTTTTCCTCTCTGCCTGACCTGGTGTGTTATGTTTTCATCATTCTTAAAAGAAAAGCTTCAAAATAAAATTAATAAGTTTATAGATATTTCCATGCATAAACATGCCATTAATGACATCTGGACTTTAAAAGACCACACCAGAAGGTTATTAACTGCCTGACTTATAGGGATGGGTGAGAATTTTGTTTTGGTTCATTTTTGATTACAGTCTACCAAACCGCACACGTTTCTTGGGATTTTAAAGCACAATAATGAAAGAAACTAAAATTTGTTGATCCAAGCCTTTGGGTATGTATCTCTTCATGTCTGGCTATGGATTCTTGTGTGGTTAAACTTTAATAATCATGCTGAATTACAGCTACCACCTCTTTTTACTAAAAGGCTCTTCATTTTATACATACATGGAGAAAGATGTGTATTGATAATCTTTGTGCAATACCGCACATCCTGGTGTAACTAATGGATGTTAGCCAGTTTGTACCTTTTGAATTTTCCCATGAGAAATGGCTCTATGAATTAGTGGGACTATCTGCCTTGAATACTAGGATTCCTTATACACTTGCTTTCTCAAAATATGTTTGAGTTGACAAGTATGTCTATGGAGCACACTTAACATTAACAATTGGAACATAGGAATCTGTTTCTTACTCATTTGTCCATCAGTTTCAGCATTGTCTATGCTGACTGGTGACAGAAGGATTTCAGTTAGAAGTTCCATCCCCATTCCTTGGAAGAAATACCAAAGATTGAGCCAGATGTGTTTTATCACCAGGTGTGTACAATTAACTACATTAAGGAGATGGAATGTAAGTTGACACTCCTGGAATCACATGTACATCTGATTGTCATACTATTGCAATGTCTTTTATATATATATATACACACACACACACACACACACACACACACATCTTTGCTTCTGCAACTTTCAACTGAGTGCAGATTTCATATCCCTAAGCCTATATATATACAGTAGAGTCTCACTTATCCAACATAAACGGGCCAGCAGAACGTTTGATAAGTGGATATGTTGGATAATAGGGAGGGATTAAGGAAAAGCCTATTAAACATCAAATTAGGTTATGATTTTACAAATTAAGCACCAAAACATCATGTTATACAACAAATTTGACAGAAAAAGTAGTTCAATACGAAATAATTCTATGTAGTAATTACTATATTTACGAATTTAGCACCAAAATATCAGGATTTATTGAAAACATTGACTACAAAAATGCGTTGGATAATCCAGAATGTTGGCGAGTGTTGGATAAGTGAGACTCTACTGTATATATATATACAGTAGAGTCTCACTTATCCAAGCCTCGCTTA
This sequence comes from Anolis carolinensis, assembly GCF_035594765.1. Taxonomy (NCBI): domain Eukaryota; kingdom Metazoa; phylum Chordata; class Lepidosauria; order Squamata; family Anolidae; genus Anolis; species Anolis carolinensis. The sequence goes on from NC_085843.1 coordinate 199,894,365, forward strand.
TCCAAGCCTCTGGATAATCCAAGCCATTTTTGTAGTCAATGTTTTCAATATATCGTGATATTTTGGTGCTAAAGTCATAAATACAGTAATTACAACATAACATTACTGCGTATTGAACTACTTTTTCTTTCAAATTTGTTGTATAACATGACGTTTTGGTGCTTAATTTGTAAAACCATAACCTAATTTGATGTTTAACAGACTTTTCCTTAATCCCTCCTTTTTATCCAACATATTCGCTTATCCAAGCTTCTGCTGGCCCGTTTAGCTTGGATAAGTGAGACTCTACTGTGTGTGTGTATATATATATATATATATCTATATATATAAAAGAGTGATGGCATCACGGCGACCCACAAAACAACAAAACTACAAGCCGCCCAACCTCGAAATTTGACAACACAACCCATCATCCACGCCTCTAGGTTGATACAACAAAAAGCAAAGAAAAATAAAGTCCTAATTAGAGGGAGAGAAATAATTGTTTTTATCCAATTGCTGCCACTTAGAAGGCTAAGCTCTGCCCACTTGGTCTCCTAGCCACCCACTGAGCCCAGTGTTAATAAAAGAATAAAAAATAAAATAAATACAAATAATACAATAAAAAAATAAAAAACACTAAAATAATTAAAAACACTAAAATTAATACAATAAAATACTATAATAATAAAACTAAAAATAATACAACAAAATAATAAAATATAATAAATAAAAAAGATAAGTTACAATAAAATTAATTTAAAAAATACAAATGACGTCAAATAAAAATTCCACAACAACTTTTAACCAATACCACCACCACTTTGCCACAGCAACGCGTGGCCGGGCACAGCTAGTATATATATATATAGGTAATGAAATTTCGGCCTAGGACAAAACAACAAAACTACACATCCCAGAAACACTAAACTTGGCAGCACAACCCCTCATCCATGCCTCTACGTTCATACAACAAAAAGAAAAGAAAAATAAAGTCCTAATTAGAGGGAGAGGAATAATTGTTTTTATCCAATTGCTGCCAGTTAGAAGGCTAAGCAACGCCCACTTGGTCTCCTAGCAACCTACTCAGCCCAACAGATGGCCACCCAGCCTCATAATAATAATAATAATAATAATAATAATAATAATAATAATAATAATAATAATCCTAAGGTTAGCAGATACCCCTAAGGATCATACAGTTCAGCTTCTTTATATCATGCAGGAGGACACAATCCAACCACTCCTCACAGATGGCCATCCAATATCTGCACAATAATAATACACATCGAATCATAGCATCAGACAGTTAGGAGACACCCCTAAAGGCCATCCAGTCCAACCCAATTCTGCCATGCAGGACACAATCCAAGCACTTCCAACAGATGGCCACCCAGCCTCTCAATACTAATACTAATACTACTACTAATAATAATAATAACAACATCATCATACAATCCTAAGGTTTGGAGTGACCCCTAAGGATCGTCCAGATCAATATCCTTCTACCATGCAGGAGGACACAATCCAAGCACTCCTGACAGATGGCCATCCAGCCTCAACAAGTTCTCACCAACACCACCAGACAACGCCACAGCAACGCGTGGCTGGGCACAGCTCGTATCTATATATATAAAAGGGTAATGAAATTTTGGCCTAGGACAAAACAACAAAACTAAACATCCCAGAAACACTAAACTTGGCAGCACAACCCCCCATCCATGCCTCTCCATTCATACAACAAACAGCTCCAGCTACTCCAGAAAACAGCCAGGCTTTGAGACTGCAAGGCTATTCACTGCTATTCCACCTGGCCAACAAAGGATTCCCATAAGCCACAGCAACGCGTGGCCAGGCAAAGCTAGTATATATATATAATGCCATTGGAAGAGATGGCACAGAGCTTGAAAGCTTGGTGCCATTAGGAGACTTTACCTGTCCTGCCCAGCAAATCCAATGAAATTGTTCTAATTCTAAACCCATCCCCTGTTCGGATATCAGCCAGCACGCCAACACATTAAATCAAGAAATAGCTTTCTAAGATCTACAGAGATATTCGCAGGAACACCTTAGCAAGCGAGAGTTCAAAAGAGGCAAGCTAAAACCCGGAACCTTAATCAGTGGCTGATGCCCAATGAGAGACTCCCCCCTGGGCACACAGAAGACTAGGCAATTTGGAAGGTGCTGAACAGACTGTTCTCTGGCACCACGAGATGCAGAGCCAACCTTAAAGAAATGGGGCTACAAAGTGGAGTCCGCAACATGCGACTGTGGAGAAGAGCAAACCACAGACTACCTACTGCAATGCATGCTGAGCCCTGCAACATTCACAATGGAGGACCTTCTAACAGCAACACCACAAGTGGTCAGCTACTGGGCAAAAGACATTTAGTATTAATGCCAAGTTTTTTTTTCCTTAAAAAATCTCTATGTTTGCAAATCCATTACAACTTGTACCCTTGGTTCGCTTCTGACACGAGAAAGAAAAAGAAATTCTAAACCAGTGTCAAATGTGAATAATCGATTGGATATAGACAAACAAACTGATCTTAATCCAGGTAACACTTAGGTGCTGATCCATTGAAAAGCAAGCCATGGAATAAAATAAATTCAACATGCACTGAATGGAACTACATTCCCATTGAAGACTCAGGTTCACAGTTTTGGTGTGCTCTAGGGCATAGTAATATACTGTGTAACCAGCATTTGGCAAAGACCATTAATATATTTGCACAATTAAATTGGTGTACCAACTTTGCTAGTTACTCAAGAAGTCTCTGTTATCTTTAGTGGCAAATGACCTAGTTAACTCCTGCTTTGATTAATGTCTGCTACATGTAGCTGCCACTGAAGTTGTAAATCAGAGGTCCCCAAACTTTTTAAGCAGAGGGCCGGACCACAATCCTTCAGACTGTTGAGGGGCCGAATTATCATTTGAAAAAAAAATACAAATAAATTCCTATGCATACTGCACATGTCTTATTTGTAGTGCAACAACAACAACAACAAAAGAAAATACAATATTTAAAAATGAAAACAATTTTAACCAACATAAACCTATTAGGATTTCAGTGGAAAGTGTGGGCCTGCTACTGGCCAATGAGATAGTCAAGTTAATTAGGATTGTTGTTGTTGTTGTTGTGTGCCTTCAAGTCATGTCAGACTTTGGCCGAGCCTAAGTCTAAAATTATTTATTTACTGCATTTATTTACTACATTTATATCCCACCCTTCTCACCCCGAAGGGGACTCAGAGCAGCTGTATATACATACAATATATTATATTATTAGCATAACACAATATTAGCATTATATATTACTATATTGAACTATACCACTATACTATTATATATGTAATATATAACATATAATTAATATTATCATATGGTATTACTATTAGTATTATATTGTATAACATAAGATTATTATCAATATTATATATATATATATATATATATATATATATATATATATACACACACACACACACACAATATATTATATTATTAAAACTGATATAAAATATTATATTATAAAACTGAGGACGGGGGCCAGGTAAATGACCTTGGAGGGCCGCATCCGGCCCCCGGGCCTTAGTTTGGGGACCCCTGTTGTAAATGATCCAAAATGTTGCAGCTCGAATGTTAACTGGAGTCAATTATAGCAAGCATATCATAAAGTTATGGAATCACAGAATTGCAAGAAACTACAATGACCATCCAGCTCAACACCCTGCCATGAAGGAACACAGTCAAAACAATCCTGACATAACCATCTCACCTTGAGACACCCTTGTTATACAACTTCACTGTAGACCATTTAAAATGCTGGTTGTGATTTATAAAGCTCCCATACAGTTTAGGACTAGGTCACTGAAGTATTGTGTCCCACCATATGGACTTTCTGAATTCTGAAACTTTGGTGTGAAACTGGTGTGAAGAGGGAACTTTTGGTGGCCAGGTACATTTTCTTTAACTTTTAGGGGTAAATTTGGGTCTTGGGGGAGGTGGTGGGTGCCATTGCACATTTTTAATTTCCAGGAGCCCAAAAAGTGCAAGATGGCAATGAGGATTCACCCCCATGTAATTCCAGGACCACCCAGAAATCAGTCACCACAGACCCAATACTCCATTAGACCTAGATCGGGAAGTCCCCAATCTAATTAATTTGGAACAAACCAGGCAAACCTTGGTTTGTTCCAAATTACTGTATATATATACTCGAGTATAAGCCTAGTTTTTCAGCCCTCTTTTTAAGATTGAAAAAGCCCCCCTAGGCTTATACTTGGGTGAGGGTCCTGGTTGGCTTATATTTGGGTCAGCTTATACTCGAGAATATATGGTACATTTATTATTTTTCTCTATTGTTGTTGCTACTATGACATTTATTTTACTCTATTTTTATTATTATTAATACATTTATTATTTCACTCTGATCTTATTATTATTATTGCATGTATTATTTTACTCTTTATTATTATTACATGTATTATTTTACTCTATTATTATTTAAAAATACATAAGCACATTTACATTAAAGAAGATGAGAATAATGATTTGATCAGAGTTGGACAGTCTTATCTTAAATTTGAGCTTTATATAAGTATTCAAAAACATTTAACCTACTGATGCCTCAATTAATGTAAGTTTATTGGTATCTATTTTCCCACCATCGGCTTATACTGGGGTCAATGTTTTCCCAGTACTTTTGTGGTAAAATTAGATGTCTCGGCTTATATTCGGGTTGGCTTATACTCGAGTATATAAGGTAATCTGTTTTTACCGGAGGTGTTGTTTGGGCACCTCCAGTAAAAACTGAGACAGGTCCAAGGATAGGGCTTTTCTGGTTGTGCCCTACTTGGGGGGGGGGGGGGTGTCTCTGAAAGGGTCTTTAAATCCAGCAAGTTTTTCTTTTGCTAAGCTTCAACTTGATTTTGGCTGCTTTTGAACTAGCTTGCTTCCATGTATCTATTTCATGTTTTTACTATAACTGTTTAATATATTTTATTGTTCACTGCCCTGAGTCCCATTTTTTATAGGAGAGAAAGGAGGTTATAAATCTAATCAATCAGCCAATAAACCCATAGGATTGGGAAGTGGAAACAAAAAATAAAGTAAGAGACAAGATTTTTCCTAAAAGACAATTTGATCCACAGAAGTCATACATTGCTTGTGAGAAAGTCAATGACAGATGCAAAGGAAAGAGTGTCCACATTCCTGCCTCTTCCCTGCCCTTGTGTATCCTATTAGGGGCACAGATGACAAATGAAAAGATATAGTGCGGGGCATAATGGCTGGGACAGAGGCAAGTCTGGTGCCTTGGTTTCGTTCTCCTTGTATCCATAACTTCCCTCCTCATGTGTAATGTGAATAGGACTTCCAGATTAGAAGCATGAATTTGCTGTATCATATGAACTGCCTTTAATACAAGTAAGGAAATTACATAAGCAAGTGATAATAATTCCCTTTCTTTATCACATATATGCACACATCTTTATAACATAGCCAGACCCCCACGACAACACAACAAAACTAACAGCAGCTTCTACTAACGAAAAAAAAAATACCTATAGTAAAAAAACCCTCTTATATTGGGTAAATCAATGCATAGGCAGTCCTTGAGTTACAAACATCCAACTTACAAACAACTCATGGTTAAGAACGGGGCTGAAACAAAAGGAAGTGAGAGAAGGAAAATTCACTTCTATAAGAGTTAACATGGGGGGGGGGGAGTGTCTCCACTGAAGCTTTATCGGCAATCCTTATTTCCACAAGCCACCTTTTTCAAAATGCAATCTCATACGGACAGAAAGTGAGGTGAAATATTCTGATTAGCAGCATAGGCAGCAAAACAAATGCCACAGGAGCATTAGTCCTTCCTTATGCTATCCAACGTGTGTGTGTGTGTGTGTGTGTGTAAGCCAGTTAGTGTGGTAACATTTATACCAGCAGGTAAAGAGAATCTGCGAAGTAATTATATTCAAATATTTTCTTCTTTGGAGTTACTCTTTAAAAATATACTTGTTCTGACTTACATACAAATTCAATTCAAGAACAAACCTACAGAACCTATTTTGTTTGTAACTTGGGGACTGCCTGCAGTGGCATTGTATTGGGCCATAGTTTCCAACCAAAGAAAAGTTTCAAAGCCCCCAGAACTAAAGCAAGTATTTTATAAGTAAATTCCATGCAGGCCAATACTTTAAGAAGGTTACCGGAATATTAGGATAAGGGCACCACAATTATGTGAAGAAGTCTGGAGAGAAAAGATTACATTGTTCTGACAACAACATTTTTGAAACATTTAGGCCTTTCATATCGTTAATTTAAAGTGTGAGATTAAATATTTTATGCAAATATTAGACAACAGCAGAGAGCTCTTCAACTTAGGATTTGAAACAAATTGAAAGCATGCAAGACATATTCATTTCTTAAGCAGTTTAGTTTTAAAATCTGCATTGTCTCTTTTAGGATTAACTGACAGTAACTCTTTGTGTTCAAATGGATTTAACTTCAGCATGGTTTGTTTTCCAGATATCATTGTCCTCCAGTACTCTGGCATAAAGGGAAATGTAAAGGGACAGATCAAGCAAAAAAAATATCTTCACATCATAAACACCAAATTCTGTTTAAATGTATTACTAAATAGGATTTCAGCTTCGTGTTCCATGCCTAATCCTGTACTATAAAAGATGTATAAAAACCTCTTGACAAATTATAACAGACTTTTGTGGAAGTTGCATATATTGATTAAAACATCAAGCAGTTACATGCAAACCAATAATGAATTACTTCTCTAGGAAGATAAAACTTTGTGATATTTAAAATTACAGACTTGAAAGTAAGTAAAATTACCGTTAATTATGCAGGAGGGAGCAACACCTTAGCAGTAAACAAGATAAGCACCTCAAACGGCACTAATAATTTTAATTAACGTTTCCTAGTTTCCTTTCACCTCCTTTCAAGGTCATCTACTGCCTTCTTCTATGACAATATTGCTGTGCAGTGTTGAAAACTTGCAGCCTTTCATTTAACTATTGTGATAAACCTTTTACATTGTTTTCCTGCAAGATTGTTTTAATTTTCTCTATTAATAAAGAATAATGTAATCACACACACACATATGCAGGAGGTCAGATAAGCCATTTATGAGCTGAGCTTGTATTTATTTGAACCTCATCTTTTTGGCCCTACTTCATGACACCATTGCTGAGCCTTTCTCCTTTTCCAGATGTCTTGGCCAAACATGATTTTCTCTGAAGTGCAAGTGCCATTTTTCTTCCAGCTTCTATGTCCTGGAGGAGTGGGTATTGCAAAATGCTAGTGAACTCTGATTCTCCTTTTCAAAACTGGTGCCTAACATGATTGCTGTAAGCTCCAGGTAACACAACTCCCAAGAATACAAGACCCTTATATGTAGGTGTTAATACCACAATTCAATACATGTAAGGCTTTATTATGTGAAGTTGGCACACCAGTATTGAAGCAGAACCATCACCTATGGTGATATTTTCTATTGTACATTGCCATGTGAAACCTACTGCCAGTCTGTCAACTCAGTAGTCAAGTACATCCATTGTCCCTTATAACACCATAGTCCTGTCACTTACTTTCTGCTAACACATAAGTGAGGGTGGGATTGTTCTGCTCTCCTACTCTCCCCCACTCTGTTCTCATCCTAATTCATAATGATTTTAAAAAATAGTAATAATAACCTAAACTTTTATGAGATTGTGAAATTATTTTAACAAAGAATTTTTTTTGAAAAATAATAATCTAGAGGAGCAGAACTGTGGGAGGGCAGAGATATGCCACTGAACCACAAATACAACTGCAGCACCTTGGATTGCAGAAGTATGACACTTGTGTGATACTTGTAGCATCATACGGGCTGTCGGAATTGCCATGCATCACCTGGCTTCCTCCCTTACTTCATCCCATGGGATAAGAGTCCACCGGCCAGCTTCTCCCGTTGATCTCAATGCAACACGGGAAGCTTCCTGTGTTACTGCACCAGTGGCATACACCAGTTAACTTTTTCTTTTGTGACAAAAACCCGCTGGCTGGAAGTAACTCTATGTTGTGGCATGGGAGCTGGTAGGCTTCATCACAAAATAGAAGGTCAACCAGCATGTGCCACTGAAAAATACTCCATCAGATGAGATTGTCAGAAAGGTGAAACAGCAAGGATCCCAATCCTGTTAAGTAGGCACTACCCGTGATTGCACAAATGCCATGGGGTGGTGGCTTCATGTGCTAAAGTCCACAGAGAGTTGTCTAAATCAATTTCTTCTGATGACATAGGATAGGATAACAACAACAACAACAACAACAACAACAACAACAACAACTTCCCAGTCCTAAACACTTGGGAAGAATTCGACTTGTGATTCTGTGATATGAAATCCAGCATATATATCTCATTTGCTGTGTCATACTCTGTCTTTGTGTCAATAATAACAATAATAATAATAATAATAATAATAATAATAATAATAATAATAATAATAATAATAATAATAATAACTTTATATATTGCCCTATCTCCCCAAGAAGACTCAGGGCGGTTTCTGACATATGCAAAGTGTTCAATTGACAATAGAAGACATATAACAAGATAGACATCATGAAACTAAACATACAATCTTGCTAAAAATGATAAAAAAATAAAATCCAGTTTTAGTCTATTCCATCAGGTGGGTTCAAAGTACCAATGGCCAGAATTTCAGAGTGGACATGGCCAACTATGAAGGGCTATGCAAAGGTTAATGTGACAGATGATTGAATTGATGATTGAAAGACCTTAATTTCACAGCTCATCTTATGATTGGGGGAGCAGTGTGCTGTCCTGATACTGTTTAAGACCTCCAGTGTTGTTTTTTTCATCCTTCAAAATTCTATGACTACTTTTTTCTGAGTAAAGAAAGGCAAACTGTCTTTCCTCACTGCCCGCAAGAGAGGCAACCCTTCAGTAATTCAGGAGTGGCAATGGATGATTCTGGCAATTCACCAAATAGGTTGCTGTACTGATATTTTATTAAAACAACCATAATTGAATTTCTGGTTGTTTTATGCTTTGTTTTATTTGCACGTTTGGTAGTCTTCAAGTTAGAAAGAGAGTAAGAATGTTTAAAAGAGGGTCAAGTATGTTTAAATTGTTGAACCACAAAGTTCAAGATCAGGAAAAGCAATGCAAAATAGGGAAACAGAATATTACTCATAGTTCACCATCTATGCAATGTGAAAAATTAATTTATTACAGTGCTTGCCTATTGTTTTTAACATGATGAATTAAATAGGTTCAGGCCATTTGGGTAGCAGCACCCTCAATTGCACATTGGAATCTGGTTAATTAACAGGTCAACATAATTCACTAGATGAGGAGTAGGTCCACATGTGACCCCTGAAACTCCAAAGTGCATCCCGGAAACCTACCAGATCCCCTTTTAAAACACACACACGGTGTTTCTGCAAATTTTGGGCATTTCTCCCAAGAGCACTCCAAATGTTGTGGTTAGACTTCTCAAAATGAAAAAAGAAAAAAAGAAAAACTCAAATATGGAAAATCAGCCAAAATTGGAAAGAGCTAGACGTGACATTATAACACTTCCAGTGTGTCAAAACATGACAGTACAGTCGGTGGAGTGGGGTGGGGGCTAGGGAGAAATGTGATCACCCCACCTCTCAGCACTTTCCCACCCCTAAGACAGAAGTGAAGATGCTACCATAAACTTAATGCATAAATCAATCCATAATTCTTACGCTGAGTTCTGAATTTTACTTATCAGTTTAGCATATTTACACTGCCTAAAAATTAATGCACATAGCTGGTTTAAAACTGTTTAATGTAACTCTCGTTGTATTAGTGCTCCCTGGGTTTATTACCCCTTCCTTTTTTTCTTTGTTTTCTTCTTTTCTATCTTTATTTTCTAATTAAAATTATTTTTATTACTTTAACTTGTACTTCACCTTGAAAACTTGTTGAATGGAGAGGGAAAGCAAAAAAAATAAGTAAATAAATAAATATTGTAGCAACATTTCCACCCCTCTTCCCCTCCCCATGCCACAAATTTAATAGACCAGGTCACTTGGAATATAATGTGTAGTGAAAGAATCTCATTAGGCTAAAATGAATGTAAAATGTGTCAATTTGATCCAAATGAGAAGTGTAGTAAAACCATGTTTGATGTTCATGTGCAATAAATCTTTAACATTTGTCTGTAAAGTATTAGAGAATCCATGGGGAAATCTGTATTTGTGATAGCTTGCACATTTTCAATGATTTTTCTCTAATCTTTTGTTGACATTTAAAGCACATAAAAAATGAATGCAACGTCTTCAAAATCCAAATTATGAAGTACTTTCACAAGGTAAACAAAGTGGGTACTGATCTGATATCTATTATATCTGGGGAGTATAAAAGGCAGAAATCATTGAACTACTTAATCCCGGATACAAAGATAACTCCTATTTCTCTGGATAAGATTATTTTATCAAAACTAAATCAAAAGTGCTATCTATAGGTGCAATGATCAGTCTGACAAATGCTCAGTGACCATATCCTGGTAACTTATTGTCATCCCAATATATTCTTCTTTGTTAATTAATCTTGTATTTCAATTTTCTCTGTTCATTCGTAATAGTTGTGTTATTCATTGGAGTAAAATGACTACATTGTTTCCTGGGAATAATTTGCAAAACAACCATATTTTAAATAACTGCTTCTGATATTTAATTTTAGCTGTCTGAAGAGCCAATCCCATCCCAAAATACATGGGACGTCGCATCAAGTCATATTAGGATAAAAATGATGCCATATTTCTAAGTCCTTTGAGGAAGTTAGGAGAATGTCAGGTGAAATGTCAGAAACAGTTAGCAATATGGCATGGTCTAATTTACTCCGTGTGAGAAACATGACTTTTTGTTGAACTTGAAGTTCTATCAAATTGCTGTAATACATCTGACTACTAATTATCAGAACTTCCTTTTCTTGAAAACTCTTACATTTCCAGAATTGTGATTAGAAAACAGTGTTTGGCAGAAAAACAAGAGTATTCCTTCATATGAAAAGTCCAAAGAGGGATTATAGGTTTATATATTGTATGAGTGTGTGTGGTAGCAATGTGAAACAGTGTATGTTCTCCTCCCACCCCCCACCCCCCTTAAGACTTGTAAGTGACTTGATTCCAAACTGAGTGTGAACATTCACTGAAAAGTTTGTGTAGCTTCACTGAAAAGTATACAGTAATAAATCCATTTAAGTTTTCTTCAAACATTAGGCTTGCTTGTGGTATTGGTCCTTCCAAGTATTGTTGTATGCATTTGGTTATCAACAAATCTGTTGTTTTAAAACTAGTTTGCTTTGGCTTGAAGTCTTGCCAACAAAACCGCAGCATACTTGACAGTTTGCCCTTTTGCTCCCCTTCTGAAGAAAAACAAAACAAAACACTGTGAATGAAATTGTATCTGGTGTTGGAAAATCTTGGCCAGATTCTGAACTATTACCTAGTGGTCAAAAGGTATTTCGTCACACAAGGAACTGCAAATATAAGGTTTTTTATCATAGCAACCTCGAGGGAAAAAAAATACTTGGCTTGGTTGTTTCCAATTTCTATTCATTCTTAACACAGTCATTATTTCAATATAAATGTCTTTCTGTCTTTTTGTCACTTAAAAATAGCTTCAATTTAAATACATTAATCTACTTGAAGGCAGAGGTATCCTATAAACATATCTTTGCATATCCTATTGCAAATGTGAACAAAAAGAGTAGCACTGGATTCTATGTCCAGTAATGCTCAATGTAAATGCAGTTCCTTTCCCATTTTTGGAGAATCTTCCAGCACCTACTAAACCTAGGAAAAAATGTTGCTCTCATATAGAGTGTGAACAAAAATCAAGCAGTTCTTCCTTTAAACCTTTTTGAAACTTTATTAGTTGCTTTCATTAGTTTTAGGAGCATGCTTGGAATCCTGTAGATACAAAGCTTCTCCCCGATACACATTATAGTTTATCCTCTGTCTAGTTCCAGCAACATTGGAGTACACACATTGAAGGGGGAAGGAACCCAAAAGTTGAGGAGTGGTGGGAAGAAAGCAGCCAAAATCAGGTACCCTTCTCACAGAGGACCATTTTCTCCCTCTTTGGAAAACGAGATGGCCCTTTAGACATCTTTATTTAAGACCAGAGAACATCCTTTGCACTCCAAGGGTTTTTTTGTTTTGTTTAAAGACGTTGTTCTGGATAGTCAATACTGCATTCACACCTTGAGTATTATTTTTTGAATATTTACTTATTTTTAAGACACAGTAGGATTTTTTTTAAAACATAAAAGATTTGAGTTTCACAGTTTTCTATTCACATTTACAGGTAGAATTTTTGCAGATTTGATTATTTATTAGAGACTAGCTGTGCCCGGCCGTGCGTTGCTGTGGCAAAGTGGTGGTGGTATTGGTTAAAAATTGTTGTGTAATTTTTATTTGATGTTATTTGTATTTTTTAAATTAATTTTATTGTAAGTTATCTTTTTATTTATTATATTTTATTATTTTCTTGTATTATTTTTAGTTATTTTCTGTTATAGTATTTTATTGTTTTAATTTTTAGTGTTTTAAATTATTTTTATTGGGTTGCTAGGAGACCAAGTTGGAGGAGCTTAGCCTTCTAACTGGCAGCAATTGGATAAAAGCAATTATTCCCCTCTCTCTCTAATTAGGACTTTATTTTTCTTTCTTTTTTTGTTGTATCAACCTAGAGCTGTGGATGACGGGTTGTGTTGTCAAATTTCGAGGTTGGGGGGCCTGTAGTTTTGTTGTTTTGTGGGTCGCCGTGATGCCATCACTCTTTTATATATATAGATGTGTGAATTTGTTCTGTTTCAATTTTGAATTTTGGGTGCTTCCCCAGTTCTGTTTTCGGAAAGATTCTGGGAGATTAGGAGGGGGGGCATTCAGATTCATAATTTGGAACCCTGAGTTCCGTTTCTATTTTGGGAAGAATGTTCCCAAAAACATAACAGTGAGGGGAGGGGGGCACCCAAAATTTGAAATGAAAAAGAACAGATTCTGTGCCATTTTGCACACTTCTATTTAAATAATATGTTCTCTCTAGGAATCTCTAGGTCCTCCAGTGTGGCGGTAGGTCCCGTCTACACTGCCATATAACCAAGTTTCTGAATCCAGATTATTTGCTTTAAACTAGATGATATGGCAGTGTAGACTCAGATAATCCAGTTCAAATCAGATGATCTGGATTTAGAAACTGGATTTTATGGCAGTGTGGATCCAGCCATAGAGATTTCTAGAGATAACATTTTTTAGGCTTTTGCACATCTTCCAGAATGATTCTATTGTCAATTTCCCTGTTATTCAGCAATCACTTTATTTTCTCCAAAGAAGTGGCCATTGCTATCCAGTTGTTCTCCAGAACTAAAGTTTCTGCAGTTCTACACATTACATAGAATGAGGTGACAAGACTGAAATCACCCTATTGGAAATTGTACAATTTTAAGTTGTAAGGTAAATATATGCTGCACTCAGGTTTTCAAGGGGACTCTTCATCAAGATTTGGAATTAAGAGACACATCAATAATATGGAGAGAGGGACACAACCAAAAAGACCAAAAAATTGATGAGAAGGATGGCATTGGATATGTGAACAAACATTTTAATAAGTTATGTTCCTAGTTCAGATTAAAACCCAGAGTCAATTTATTGTCATACTGACATGGAAGCTGTCAGCTGCCTCTGATGGTCACCCTCATTTTGTGTTCAAGTGTCGTATGAAATCAATCGAAGATTCTACATTTGGAAATGACAGAAAGAAATAAGAGCAAGTAATAAAAACTAAATTTGTGACTTTTCATATTGCTATTTGCTTGTCATTTTCATCTTCCTTGTTTTATTGTTGTCAAAATAACATATTCTTGTTTTTGTCCTTCAATTGATCCTTATACATTCAAACAATTGACTGGATATAATTTAGAACTATAATTTTAAAGTCATTTTGGCATTCTTGAATATAATTCTTCTACAAATTGCCCCTCCCCAACTTTTCTTTTCATTTCTTTTCTTTTCTTTTGTCTCTTCTTATTAGACAGCAAATGTGTATCTTGGTCAAGATGCTATACTTAAATATTGTGCTGGCATTCATTACACCTTTAAAGTGCATGATCTTTTTTTGCTTTTGGGGGGGACTGCATTGTGAGGTCAACCAAGGTTCTCATTTTTCTAACATTATTTCTATTTCTATGTGTTTGTTTTCTTCAGAATTGTCCACATCAAATGGCTTATTATAAGCTGGTTGAAAACTCTGAAGCTATTGTAAATGTAAACTTTTATTACGGTCAATGACCAGCTCATATCAAGGGCACCCAGTCCTGTACATCCAGATGAAATCCAAGAGGTTATATACTTCACAATTAATAAAACTCCTATAAAACTAAATCATTGACAAAATTTAAAATCTAGGCTAAAAACTTCAACATTAATAAAAACCATTATAAAATTGAATCCTTGACAAAATTTATAATCTAGGCTGAAGATCATATACCAGTACCATTAAGACCCAACTCAACTCACAGGATCATCCGGGGGGAGTCTAAAGCAAGGGAGTGGGGATGGCATGGGGGGGGGGGATAGTGGCATAGTGGCTTCTGAGAGGCTATAGAAAAAAAAATAGAAAAATACGTAGTAAAACATGACACAGTAATTTTACTCACCAGCCTGGCTGTGGCACAGGCTGGTGAGCAGCCAGCTGCAGCCAGCTGCAACAAATCACTCTGACCAAGAGGTCATGAGTTTGAGGCCAGCTCGGAGCCTGCGTTTGTCTCTGTCTTTGTTCTATGTTAAGGCATTGAATGTTTTTGCCTTATATGTGTAATGTGATCCACCCTGAGTCCCCTTCGGGGTGAGAAGGGCGGAATATAAATACTGTAAATAAATAATAAATAATATTAAAAGCCACTTTAGCAACATGGAAGACTAATCAGCAGAATTAAGGATCATTTTTGGCATAACCCACCCAACCATCTCATTATGTGTTTAGAGTAATAGAAATTCCCAGAGTGGGAACCGGGTTTTCATTCCAGTTGGGTAGGGAGATATAAAGGTGCCTGCATGAGGTTTTGGTTGTCTTTATATAAAAAACATAATATGTGAGAAAATGCAGTTAGCAGGAGGACAGTTTCATGCCACTTATATTTGAATTCCTTCTCAACAGAGTTCTATCTCCTGAAATCCCTTTCATTGCTATTGCTTTGGAAACAGTGTTTGGCCTCTGGTAGCCCCTTTCTGTTTGGAGGCCCATTACTGCAGCTGTCCTTAATATTGCTGATACTTTTTAATTTAACCTTCAACTTGGTTTCTGGCATGGACCAACGAATGAGCAAAGGTATTACATAGTAGTTTATCTGAACGTGAAATAAATTATGCCCTGCTTCTAGTGATGACAGCTGCCAGCCTAAAGGCTTTCAGGGAAAGAAAGGTTTAGTTAATTATTTGCTGTTGCATTTGAATGGTTTATTGTTGGAAAGAAAACAGAATGCTGGATTATATTCATCCTTCATCAGATGACACAACTAAAGTGCATTTCTTATTTTCCATATTATTTACTCATTCGGCCATACTTATTTGGCTGTGATCAATCCATTAAGAAGTAAGAGTATAGAAATGTGCACAAGAAAGTTTATTGTCCTCCTATGAAGATGCAATATGTGCTTTTGTGTCATCACACAAACTGTTCAGTCATTATAAGACAGAATTTATATGGTTCAGATCAGGGTCCCATCTACACTGCCATAAGAAATCCAGATTATCTGCTTTGAACTGGATTATATGGCAGTGTAGGCTCATAATCCAGTTCAAAGCACATAATGTGGATTATCTGATTTGATAATCTGGATTATATGGCAGTATAGAAGCGGACGTAGTCTAAGTTTAAAAACTATTCTTTAAAAACATTGTAACAATAGTCTTTTTCTGATGACACTTAAATTCAAATTCTAGAGTTCTAGTTTTGCTGTGATGGGCCTGTTTTAACTTAATTGCTGCAGTTATTTGACTTTCTTGTATATACTATTAGCTAGTGTTTTGGAGGCTTCATATGAGCCCAAGAATTGCTGAATGAGTACTTTTGCTTTAAAATAATCGTGTGATTTTATTCAGGAGGTTCATTATGCAGTAGGCTTGTGCATTTTGGGTGAATCCCTATCCCTTTCTGCCTCCCATATCAGTTTTCCAGTGCTTCCCAAAAACAGACGCACTGCTGAATGGCAATTTTTGTTCCTCAGCCAAAAAAAGTGGTTATTTTCAGTCCATTGGCAATAATGGGGAACTTACGAGGCTCCCCTTTCCTCTAGGAGCCTTTCCTTTCTTCCCTTCAAGGGAGCCTGTGCTTCAGCAATGGGTTAAGGAAGCACCCTTCCAGGAAGCCTTTCCTTTCTTCCTTTCAAGGGAGCCAGGGCTTCAGCACGGGATTAAGGAAGCACCTTTCCTTTCTTCCCTTCCCTTTCTTCAAAAGATCCTGGGTATCAGCAATGGAGTTAAGAAAGCATTCTATATACAGCCCATTATTGGGGGGGCGGGGTGGATTTTCCAGAGGCTCCCCTTCCATATCCTTCATTAAGACCTGGATTTAAAAAAGCATAAGAGTTACCATTCTTAAGTTTGTGGATCATTTCCCTTCTGTTTGTAGATGGGGAGAGACTGGGATACTGCTTCTTAAAGCTGTTATACTCTAGAGGAGAGGCAGGTATGTACTTTCTTCTCTCCTAGGGCCAGCCTCAGCAGCAGCACATCACACACAACTTTCCAAGGCATTTTAAGGAGGCCCAGGGGAAGAGCAACTGCCCTGGAGCTATATTCTCCCTGGACTACCTTAAAAATCCCCTGTCTTGCCTGCAAGGCTACAATCTCCTTTCTGCTTGGGGTTTTGCTTCTTTTAGCTGTTTCTACTTTCTACTCTAGAGGAGAGGTAAGCTTCTCTTTTTGTTTGCTGGGATTACTTACTATTATTAATTATTATCTTCTAGAAGTATTTTCTGAAGGAGAGGAAGGGAAGGAGAAAGAGAAACTAAAATAAAGGGGTAACTCTCCAAGCCCCCAAATGTCAGTGCGGCCACCCCACTCACCGTCCCTCAGATTCCCAACTCCCAGTCAGTCCCACTAAATAAAAAGAATTAGGAAAATCAAGGAAAATGAAAGAGGTTCAACTGTGATGCCAAGTAGGGGAGGAGGAGCCATGATCAGTTCCTGCTTGCTTTTGTTTCAGGCAGGTTTTCATACCAGGACACTCACCATTACGTGCTCCCGAAGTACCAAACGTACCAAATGAAATGGAGGAAATGGAAGAAACAAATTCTGTGCACAAGCCTACTATGCAGTGTGTATTTTGAGTTGCTTCAAGTTATACATGACTTATAATAATCTCAATTCTGCTTCTTTATCTCCACTTTTAAAACCATCATATAGTATTTTTTTTATATGGATGTGCTGTTTGCTTCTCTGTGCCTCACAAAACCTTATTGCTAAACCTCAACACATTTTTGCCAACCTTTCCCTTCATCTCTGACCCACCTCTTTGAGCCCCTTTCCATGTGATACCCTGAGCCAGGAAATTCCATTCTTTTCTAAGGCAATATCATTTCCCATTCTCCCCATTTAAGCCTTTACTAAAATCGACTCACCAGCCACTGTTAAACCTCAGTTCCCCTGTTACCTTTCTAAACACTTTATTACATTTTGCAATATAAAAGTAAAGTGAAAGCTCCAGGACCCAACACGAAGCAAGCCTAACTTAAACCACCTTTCAGCAATTACTTCCTTTCTTTTTCATTTAAGCTGTATATTAATCTCGCTTGCATACTTTCTCCTTGGTAGAGGTTACAAAACACATCTCACACGAACCCAAAAATACTTTATATCTTTAGAAATATATACATAATAACAATAATATTTACCAGACATATTCCTTTAAGTGAAACCTTGAGCCCTAGATACCCTGGGATTGTTCCATGCCATGCCATATAGATCATACTCAAACAAAATAAGCACACTTTCCAGTGATATACATATTTTTCTATGTAAAATATATTAAAGAATACTTAATGGAGTTAACATATATTTTTTTATATGTGTCTGATTCATTATTTCAAATGTAATATTAATCAGTTCATCATAAAAGTGTGTTAATATTCCCAATAATGGCGTTGGTTGCTTTAAATATTAAAAATGCACATTAGGAATTCCCCTGTCTATGTGTGCAATGCACTATTTGCATTATAGATTGTGGACATGACTGGGTGTGTGTTTTCCTTTTCTTTATTTTAAATGATCTTACTTCTTGTTTGTAAATGCACAGCAAATGCCAAAGAGATTAGTGATAAACTAGGTCCTAACACTCCAAAATTAAAAGCTCCTAATTATCAACTTTAAATAAATCCTTATTGTATGGCAGAAATAATTTTCCATAAAGTGTTTCTAACATTCAGTGAATGCTTTTAGGACATACAACATTAACATAATTTTTTCGACTGGGGTTCTCTTAGGACATCTGATGAAGTCTCTACCCTTAATTTTAATTGCATAGGCTGCATTCTTAATTAAAAACTGTACAAATGGATTTTATGCCATGCCAAAAGAAATCTGAGTTCATTAGTTATAAAACCTTTTAAAAATTGATGTAAATATGTGAATTCTTTAAAAGTTTGAACTTGGAGTCTTCATTTTATGTCGAGTACCTTTTATCTAGAGAATAATGAAGCCAATATGAATTGATAGTCTATGTTTTTCTTCCTCAGCTTTTTCCCCCTGAAGGGATAAGCAAGGCGGTTGAAATGGTGGAAAGTACCTCTTTATGTCATTAAGCGCTTCCTTGCAGAACTTGCTTAATTTAAAATTTAAGAAAAGCTTTATTAACCTCTTCTGCTTGGGTTATATAAATAAAAGTTCATATATCTTTTATTAATTCCTCATATCAAAACACAATCATATCATTTAAAGGCAATAAAATTAATGGAACTCTGTCAAAGTGTACTTTTACAAGAAAAATCTGGACACAGCTCACAAGAAAGCACTTGATTTGTTGATGTTTCTATTTTAAAAGATGGCATATGCAATAAGATGATTCTTCCATAATTTGACAAGTCTTGAATTAATTTATGGGCAAGTGTAAAAAGGTTGTTTAATCTGAAAAATGTCAGACTCTGACTCCCTCATTCCCACTCCTGCTTTATTTCCTTCTTCCTACCTCCCTTCTGCATTATTTCTATTCCATATTTTGATTTTTCTTTCTTTTTTTCTTTTGAAAAATAGTAATGGAAAATGTTAGTTGTATTACATGTGCTGAAGTCTGTCAAATATAGAATTGGGGCATGCAGTCCACTGACTAAATAACAACAAGCCTGAACTGGTATATTACACATCGAAAAGATTGCTTGCCATCTCACTAACTTTGGCTTAGGATGGCCTTTTGTGTAGGCTATGAGGAGCTGTATTCACATATACCAGTGGTTCTCAATCTGGAGTCCCCAGATGTTTTTGGGCTTCAATACCCAGAAATCCTAACAGCTGGTAAACTGGCTGGGATTTCTGGGAGTTGTAGACCAAAAATATCTGGGGACCCCAGGTTGAGAACCACGGACATAGACCTTATCACATTTGCCCACCGGAATCATCACAGATCGCCACAGAATCACCACAGAATTGCCCACATGGCCCAATTTAACCTGCCCCCATTCCATGGGGGGAAACATCCACTGCCTGGCTTCCCTCATTGATCCAATGCAACACAGGAATCCTTCCATGTTGCTGCCACAATGGTGTACACCAGTTCCACTTCAGTTTTTTGAGAGAGTCCTGCCAGAATATCGTGGGATGGGAGTCCGCAGGCTCCGGCACAAAACTGAAGAGAAACAGGCATATGCTAACAAAAAATGGCCCATCTGATGAGGTCATATGTGGCATGACATATCTGGGCTGTGTATTTTTGTCATCCCCCCTCCAAAAGCCTGAAGCTTTCCCAAGGTTGGGTCTCAAATTTCTAATGGCACTTGAATTTGGATCTCCTGGAAACTGTGTCACATTATATTGCTGATATAAAGGACTGTAACCTGGGGGGGGGGGGGGGTAGGGGTTCACCCCCCCCAAAAAATTTTTCTGGTTTTTTTTAACTGGTTTCTCATGAATTTTAACTGACCAACCAAATCCCCATGAGTGTCCACTGAAGTTTATGTGTTTTGAGTATCCTCTGAAGTTTATCAATGGAGCCTGATTTCTAAATTATTTTGTGTTACGGAACTACTCTTCATGATTAGCTAAAAAAAGTATCACCCCCCCCCCAGAAAAAAAATCTGGCTATGGTTCTGCTGATATATGTTCTAAGAAGGGTCTGAGGCAGGATGCTTTGGGCCTTCTTCCTTTTATGAGCATGAGGAAAGGAAAAAAAATGATTCCACTGCTAACAACTTCTTTTTACATGAGGGTTTCCTTCCTCAAATATTGAAGAAAAATAGTTTCTAACACTGGTTCTAATGATCAAGGAATTTGCCGGGATAGCAGGTCTGAATGCCCCCCCCCCCCCCCAAAAAAAAAGAAAAGAAAAAAGAATCAGTTCTAGCAGTGGTGTGACTAAATGCATCACATGCATGCTCAAGTTAAATTTCTGTTTCTGATGTAACTTGTGTTTTTGTATATTCCCGTGTTTCTGAGTTATGGCAGGCCAAGCAGTGAAGGTGTTGAAATGCCACATAAAAGGCAGTTCTTATAGTTTTTCCAACCTGACCAGAAGCAGGAAGTAGCCATAATCACAGAGGAAAACATATTTTACATGTCTTTCCCCTCTAGTCTAGTCTGGTAAGCCCAACAAGCACAAATATCACATACAAGGAATGGACGAAGTCCAGAAATGTTATTTGCACACCAGCTTAGCTAAATATGTATACCTTTTGAAGTTTATACTTTTGGACGTATTTTATATACGACTGCAATATCATAATAATATTTAATATTTTAAGAGTAAGTCAGTTCTGGAAATGAAATTGGTTACTCTTCAGGCGGTTTCTGCTATATTTTAACTTTTTAACATGTCCCCACTCTAGTAAGAGATGAAGGTGAACATGTATTATACATAAAACATTTAAAAGTTAGCCATTCCTTCTGAAATTATTGGAAGCTTTCAATAATACAATCATTCTTGTATTTTGAAGTCAACTTGTAAAATGCTTATATACCCAACACCATTTCACAAATGAAAACTAGGAGATATGTGAGCAAGCAACATCACAGTATGCTCAAAATGGAAATGGTAACTAATGAGGAAAAACAAATAAGCTAAAACAGACTGAAGCAGATTGCTTTTAGTTGAGCCTACTGGAAAGGACAACTTTACCCCCTTTCCTCTTTTTCCTTTCCTCCTTGCTAATTTACAACCTCATCAGACAGGGTTTTTGTGTATCATATGTCATTTGAGCCCTAGATGATCCATGGAGGCCACTGGCTCCCATTTGACTATGTGGAAGAAGTTCTAGCAGGGCTCCATGGGTCATCTAGAGTGGAGCCAGTATAGGCCGCTACGGCAGCAACACAGGAGCCCTTCAAATTTTTCCCATTTATAGTAATTTAATGGGAAGCGAGGAGATGCCACATGCCTGCACTGAACTACATTTCCCAGAATGCATTGGGCTGGAACAATTCCTACATTTCCCAGATGTCCCAGTTCCTCTCTCCTCTTGACATTCCCCCTTTGTCCTCACTATTTCCTTATTAATAACATTGACCATTTCGCCAAACTTGTATGTTGCTTGGCCATAGGTTTTCATCTGTGAATTCTTGGAAGGAATGAGAAGTTTAGAGAGAGAGAGAGTATGGTGTAGTGTAGTGGTTTTAGAGTTGGACAACAATTGTGGCTTGATTCCCCACTCAGCCATGGAAGCCCACTGGGTGATCTTGGGCAAGTCACACAATCTCAGCCCCAGAAAGCCCAATCAAACAGGAAATAACACTTTAAAACCGGAAACAGATTTCCTTATTCAGAGGATAATGGCCATCTGTGTGCGTGCTATGATTTCTGTTCCTGGTTGATAAATGTCATTTCCTAAATGGTTCTGTCATTAAAAAATGGCAAAACTTTATTACACTGCCAAAACTTTGTCTTTGCGCAAGGGACATTGTCCTATAAATAGCACATCATGATTTGTTGAGTCTCTCTCCACCAATATAACAAAGTTTTAGCCACAAAAACAAAGGTTTGGAAGTAGAACAATAACTTTCAAAGTAAAGACAACCCAATGAAACAGGAAATAATACTTCTTTCAAACCAGGAACAGATTTTTGTTATTATTAAAAGTTTTTTAATAAAAACTTTGAAAATTTACCAAAAATCTGAGGATAATTCAAATGTTCTAAAATTTGGTGATCTAACAGTGGTAAATGGGTTCTACCACAATAGCAAGTTTCATTAGGTTAGCTCAAAAAATGAGGGAGAGAGAAGCCCCTCAATTTTCCCCATTGACAGTAATGGTTTCCTTCATGAGCATGCACATCAGCCATTAACAAAGTACATACAAATATTCGGAAGTTTCGGAAAGTTTCAAACTTTTTGCCTTCAAAATTCAAAAATGACTTTAGAAACGAAGCACCAGCACCCCCTACTTTCGAATAGAATTTAGAACCATTTTTTTCTGGACTGTGCATACCTAGTATCTACACTCATTGACAGAAATTGGATTTTGGCTTAGGGTTGCAACTAATTAAATGAACTCTAGTCTATTAAAAGTTATGCCATAATACACATGTACAGGAATATTTATTTGCTGCAACAGACGGGCAGTGAAATCTTAACAAAAAGATGCACTTTCTTTAGGGATTTGGGATAAGTGGCACACCATTCTGTCAGCAGAAATTTCCTCCTGCCAGTAGAACCGTTTGAGATCTGAAAGAGCAGTCTAAATCCTTTTCATATGTATCAGTAGATGAGGCCAAGGTGTGTTGGATGGTGGGAACAGAGAAGAAATAAATAGACTTTGCAGCCCCAAAGCTGGCACAGTCTAGGAGAAGGCAAATCTTAAGGGATTTCCAATATTATAGTCTGAGCAGCAGAGGTTCAGCAGGATTATGGTTGGCTCTTTTCCATCTTTACCACATAGAAATGTGCTCTGACATGGTTGCTCCTCTGGAAATTGTCACATATCTTCTCCTCTCCTTTCTTCATTTTCTCATCTTTATGAGCTGTTCGACAGTGGAACTCTCTCCCCCGGGCCGTGGTGGAGGCTCCTTCTTTGGAGGCTTTTAAGCAGAGGCTGGATGACCATCTGTTGGGGGTGCTTTGAATGCGATTTCCTGCTTCTCAGCAGGGGGTTGGACTGGATGGCCCATGAGGTCTCTTCCAACTCTACTATTCTATGATTCTATGATTCTATGTATATAATCTACCTTCCTCCCAAAGCTGGTACCAGGTAGCCTACAAAAAGTAAGTACTATATAAGTTAATATATACCATACAACTACTTCCCCAGGTCAACATTTATTTTAAATGTTTAAAAATATACTTGAAAAGGATTTTAAAATCCATTTAAAACAACTCAAGAAAAGCAATACAGAACCCTCTTTCCATATGAATCCTCAGTTCTAAAAACTTATTGAACTAACAGTCTTTGCCTGCCAATAGAAGGTCAACAAGTAGGGAGCATTCTTTTTGTTCCTGGGAAGGGTTCCAGAGCCTAGGGGCAGCGACAAAGAAGGCTATTTTATATTCCCACCAAGTATACCTCTGAAGATGTGTGGGACTAAGAGGAGGATGTCTTTCCTATCCCCCAATAGTTTAACAACATGGTGCAAAGTCTTGCAGTGGAAGATAGGAAGCATGAGAAATGAAGCTTCACAATTAAAAATCAAGAGATGAAAATATGAACAATTGACCATGCAGAAATTGAGATATGTATATTAAAATGCTAAAAAATGAAAACAATCAACCCAAATTCCACAAAGGTGTCCAAGCATTCATATTCATCAGATTTTTTTCATCTCAAGGAGTGTATAAATGTAGGGGAATGAAAGAAGAAATCAATGTCTGGAAATTTGAACATTTTGACCTGTAGTTTAGACCCAGTCTAAAACTGACATTTTTGCAGACTGAGTGAGTCACCTATAGTCCTTGAATGCATCAGATTACACCTTACAGTACATTTCATGATAAAAGAGATAATGACTAATCTCACTTTTTGAAAGTATGCTGTCCTTTTCTGAGAAAAAGGCCAGCTGTACTCTCAGTTATTTTTACTCGAAGGATATTGTAGCAATGGCAGCCCATTATTAAAATGCTTGGTGTTTTGTACCTTCAGAATTCTGCATAATTTGACTGTTCTACAAAGATGTACATAAGGCAACAAAGAAAGGCAGTGGGCTCTATCTGTGAAGAGGGCAGATGTCTTGATGAATATACTTGATCTATGCTCCCATTGTGAACTTATTCCCTTATGATAATATTGCTTTGTGAAGGAAATCACACTATGTTTACTAAGCAGATCTTTAACCTCTTGGTACTAAATATTAGCATATCAGTCTTTATTCTAACTCTGTGGTTTATCCAGAAGCGTGCAAGTGATTTAGTCTTCTGAAAGTTCACAGAAGCATGTCTAAACAATGGCTCTGTGAGACTGAACTTTATTTTATTTTGTTGGTTTTATTTACGCTACTCTGATTTAGTCTTAATATGGTTTTGTTCAGTTCATTCCAATGAAGTGTACTTCTGGTGTGATAATCTACCCACTTTGTGGAATCCTTCATTCCAACAGATATAAAGCAAAACATCTTTCTTCAAATGAAACTGGGTAGGTTCTTAGTGCCGTGTTATGTAATGTGCAACTAATGTGTACCACTGCATTCATTTTTCTTTTCTTTTTGTTCTAGCTCAAGATCTCTCTGACTGTCACACTTGCAAACTAGTAAATATGTTTTCTAGTATAGATTGTTTTGCAAATGAAAGACCCTCATGTTTGACAAATGCATTTCATTCAATGCTAATTTCTTAAATTATAAGGATGTAAATAATACTGTGTCTTTTTCAATCCATCTAAGGTCAATTCAGTAGAGATGTGCAAAACAGCACAGAATTCCATTCTGTTTTCATTCTGTTTCCATTGTTTTCAGTCCCCCCAACCCCCTCCCCAGTTTTTTTTTTTTTTTTTTTGGAATGGGAATGAAATGAAAACTGAACTCAGGATTCCAAATTACAAATCCGAACTGCCTCCCTCCTGCTCTCCTGGAATCTTCCAGAAAACAGAAAGGGGAGCATTTGAAATTCGAAATGAAAACAGAACTAAAACAGAATGGATTCACAAACCCTGACAATCCAGTATTTTGTTTCCTTGTTGGTCTATTGCCTCTCATTGCCAGTATCCAGTAATCCAAAAACTTGTATCTAATATTGAGATTGTCTCTGATTTTGAAAACTCTGGCATGAATTTTGTATAAGGGCAAAAGGGGCAAACATTTCTGCCCTTGATCAGTGGCTACACCAACTTATTTTCTATCTCTGTTATGTATTCCTGATCATGGTGAGCAACTATGGACATATTTTCAATTGAACAAAGACTGAAGGCCAACAGCATCAACTCTCTCTACTATAGAAGTCTCCTATGAATAGTCAAAATACAAGCAAAGAGCTTCATTTTACTTCTTCTTCCCTTGAGTGATCTGCCAGATTTCTGCCAATGTGTACCTCAGCTGCTCAGTTCCATATGTTTGCATTTTGACTTTGTGCTCAAGTCAGCAGCTGAGGTACATAAGGACAAAACTGAGACAGAGACTTTGGTGCTGTTTACTCTAGGCTGGAGAGAGCCAAGGAGTCCTTTCCTTGCATCTCTATGTAGAGAAAAAGACAGAGAAGTGAAATAGCAGATGGGAAAAACCTTGGGGGTTGTGAATTATGCTGGGGGGCTAGTTGGGAAAATATAAAAATTGAATTGGGCTGTCTATACCTTAGTTGTGATACTACACTCACACTATCTGGAAAGGAGCAATTAGCAACCTAAAAGACAGGAAAGCTTGGAAAAGATCATGATGCTGGGGAAAATGGAAGGAAAAAGGAAGAGAGGCCGACCAAGGGCAAGATGGATGGACAGTATCCTTGAAATGACTGGCATGAACTTGAAGGAACTGGGGGCGGTGACGGCTGACAGGGAGCTCTGGCATGGACTAGTCCATGAGGTCACAAATAGTCGGAAACGACTGTGTGAATGAAGAAGAAGAAGAAGAAGAAGAAGAAGAAGAAGAAGAAGAAGAAGAAGAGATAGCAGTAAAGGAAACAAGCTTTTCAGACTCTGATGTCTTTCAAATGAGTTAGACTACAAATACCATCTTCCCCAGCAATCATGATCATTACCTTCCTGTGAAGCTGATTTCTAAAAAGATATTTAAGAAAATGCTGGACTTTTCCCAATCTTTCAATTAACATTTGTTCATCCAATAAAAAAAAAATAACTTTCTGCCTCACCCCCTCAGTTTATCAGTCTGTGAAAATGGCATGAAGCGTATAAGATGTCAGTGCTGAAAAGCCTAGCTAGTTAATGTTTACAGAATGCTTTGAGATATAAGGCTGAGAGGAGGCATAAGTAAGGTAGCAGCTGTACTGTTCCATGCTGAGGGCTGTGGGGAACCTTGTTAATGATTCAATAGGTGGCCCTTGTCCCTTTGATTCAGTACTGAATCATTGTGCCAAGAGGTGCTGGGGGGTATTCTCTTGCTGGAGGTGCTGCTTTTTAAGTGAAAAAGCAAAACTGAGGTCCTGACCACAGCTGGTCATAGGATTTCTGTGTGTGGTGCGTGTGTAAGAATAGGAAGGTGGAGAGATATTTAACAAAGAACCAAAAGAAACATGTCAGGGTTAAGTGAAGTGATTCCTGTATTCACTTGCCTTTTACAGGAAGAGTTGTAAGACTTTTTAAGTTAAATGTTTTGAGATCTTTAGATGAAAGATTCATCAATACATCGAAGCATCATTAAATGTTACATTCTAAAAAATTTCTATCCCTCTTCCCCACTTATTTTTCCTTTTGCATTAATCTTAGACCAGAAGGGTGTTAACAAGAAGACTAAATTTTTCGGCCTCTCTAATCAAGAAACATTAATTTCCAAAGGTAACAAAGCATTTTTCTGACCAAAGAATTATGTATGTTTGCTATTAAAATAATATGTCTTCC
This sequence comes from Anolis carolinensis, assembly GCF_035594765.1. Taxonomy (NCBI): domain Eukaryota; kingdom Metazoa; phylum Chordata; class Lepidosauria; order Squamata; family Anolidae; genus Anolis; species Anolis carolinensis. The sequence continues at coordinate 199,921,535 of NC_085843.1, forward strand.
ATTTTATTTCAGCTAAAAAGGGCAGACTAAAACATGTTGATATCTCTCTATATATACACTCAAACTCCACGCAAAATAAAATAAAATGCCACAGCATTTAATTTGCTCGGGTTCATACGTTTATGCTGTAAATCTTAGGCTATCTAGGGAAGGGGGATTTTTTAAATTTAAAAAAAATGCTAAGATTTCGGCAAGGGGAACAGATTTACCAATATTAAACATCTCTCAAGTGAGTGTGCTTTTATGGACGTCACAAGCTTGATAGGTTATGACGTTCCTTGGGGTTTTGAAAGTGTCTTTTGCCTGAAGGGCTACACAATTCCAGATGTTATACAGATTCCACTTGTATGTCAGGGTGGTTTGTCCTCAATCCCTTAGGCCTTCTTTGCTTTTGGTCTAACAATGAACTCACCTGTTTGGAATGCCACAACAGTTTCTCCCAGACTAGACCTCTTTAGACCCACAAACATACTTACTTGCAAGTTTCCTGAAATAATCTCTCATGAGAAAATTAATCTATGATCTTATCAACAGCTCTGCTTTGAAATCCTAGGTTTATTTTCTAGCACAGTGGTTCAGAAAATGGGTATGAAATTTTCCCCAAATCGTTATAGTCTGTGATCTAATAAATTCAAGTGTACAGTCTTCTCCATTCTGCTCTATCTGAACACTATGAGAAGATGGGCAACAATTGATTCAATCTTGGGTCATAATGTTTTGGATGAGGTTTCTGTTTGTACTTCTGTGAATACTTTTTCATTTTTAACTTTCTGGTTTTAATATTTTCCTTGTTTTATGTCACTTCTCTCCCATAGCATAGGTTTCAATGTTGTCCCAGGAAGTAATGACCCCCCCCCCCAAACTGCCAAGTATTTTAAAATTAAATTATTAATATACTAACCAATTAACTTAGACAAAGTTCTACTCCAGCTATTTATGGCTTCAAAAAGAATTTTGACTAAGTTCCAGAAATCAGAATTCCAGGTGCACAGTTTGTGGTGCTCCTGGATGCATCGCTGACCCTGGAACCCCAGGTGTTGGCCGTGGCCAGGAGTGCCTTTGCACAATTAAAATTTGTGCAACAGCTGTTCCCATACCTTGTGACATCAGAGCTGGTCATGGTAGTCTACACCTTAGGCACACCCCATTTGGACTACTGCAACACTCTCTGTGTGGGACTGCCTTTGAAGATAGTTTGGAAGCTTCAACTGATTCAGAAATTGGCAGCCAGATTACTAACAGGAGGCCCATAAAGGGGGAGATCCACTCCCATGTTGCAGCAGCTCCACTGGCTGCTGGTCTGCATCCGGGCTAAATACAAAGTGCTGGTCATTACCTTTTAAAGCCTTAAATGCCTCAGGTCCAGGCTACTTGACTGAACGCATCTCCTCTTACAAAACAGCCCGGCCACTGTGGTGAGCTAAGGAGGCCCTGCTCTCAGTCCCACCCCCATCTCAAGTATGGCTAGTGAGAATGAAAAGGCCTTCTCTATGGTCTCCCTGCAACTCTGGAACTCCCTCCCTAAAGAAATAAAGCTTGTCCCTTCCTCCTCTTTTTCAAAAAGCAACTAAAGGCCCACTTAGGCTCACTAGCATATGGAGAGGAGAAGGATTTGATAATGAGATATCCTGGTTGAAAACTTTTTCATATTTGGATTCTCCTAGTCTACACCAACCCAACGACCATCGTTTGACTACACAACCAAGTCACACTGTTTTGTGAACTCTAATTGGCTGTTGTAAATTAATGTGAGGTCTTTTAGATTTTATGTTATTATATAATTTTGTTTGACTATGTGTGGATTAATTTATTGATGTTTAGGTTTAATTTACTGATGTTAGGCTTTAATTTGATGTTAGGTTTTAATGTTATTTTCATATGTGGGGTTTCTCTGGGATTTTATTATTTATTTTATTTATTTCCAATATTTCTATCCCGCCCTTCTCACCTGCAGGGACTCAGGGCGGACATTTTATGTCAGTATTTGTTTGTTTTATGAAGGCACTGAATGTTTGCCGTTGTATGTTGGAATCTGCCCTGAGTCCCTGAGGGGAGATAGGGCAGAATACAAATAAAGTTTGTTGTTGTTGTTGAAAGCTTCCCTCTTTCTTACGAATGAATTCTTGCACAGAATTAAATATATACTATTTTGAGAGTGCATTTAATAGTAAAAATTGGTGTTTTTGTTTGTTTTGTAAGCAAAAATGTCCATCCTATGTTAATGTGTTATTCTACTAATACCTCATTTAAAAAACAACAGGTGACCTCATCTTTCCAGCTGCCTAAACTATATTTCTAAAGGCTTAATTGATGTTTTCAGTTACTACAACACAAGGCATTTGTGGATTGAAAAAAAGATGCCCGGGGGGGGGGGGGAGGGGGTGGACAGCATTTTTATCCAAGGGACAATGCCCTCATTTGCCTCTCTATAACAAGGGATATACCTGCACAAGGCAGTTTGACCCTACTTTAACTGACATGCCTCAATGCTATGGAATCATGGGAGTTGTAATTTCACAAGGTCTTTTGCTTTCTCTGCTTAAGAGTGCTGGTGTCTCATCAAACTTCAAATCCCAGAATGTCATAGCAATGAGCCATGGCACTTTGGGGAATTCCTCTAGTTTCTTCCCAAACCACAAACCCCAAGATGCCATTGGATGTAACTATGGCAGTTAAAGTTGTTTTGTCATACAATACCTATGTAAGGAACAAGGGTTGATTGAAAGCATTTGCAATTGCTTCAGTGCCAGGGGCAGAGCACATATGTGCACTAGCACTGGTGGATGAGATGGCATTATTCTTAAAAAGAACAAGAGCAATAATATTACAAGACAGGGTGAAATTATCATGATTTCTGGCTTTCTGATTTCTATTGGAGATTGAGAAAGGACAGTCAAGGGAAATAGTGTTGAGAATGTGGATAGGTAAAATGCAGAATGAAAAGTTGCACACTTTCGGCAGAACATGGAGAAGTTTCTTTTCAAAGACTACATCTTATAAAATCTGTTAGCCAGACTAGGCTGTCCCCAATCTGCCAGACTGTCACCAACTAGACCATCATGAATGAATGATTCATGGCAGCTTGGGATAGCCTCAGGGACAGGCAAGTTGGGGAATGTTTTTTTCAATGCTTCAGCTGAAGGGTTGGGGTCACATTTAAACTGGAGAAAACATCGCTGGTGGATGATGAGATATTCCTGAGTGATCATTAAACCATTAGAAAACATTCGTATGATCTCAGCCTACTGACAAAGACATTTTATAGCCCCAATTCTTCTCAACTAAAGCCACGGTGGAAAGAGGACCCTGTTTAAAAATTATGTTCATGCACACACAGAGAATGTTACACACATACTCCCCAAAACAAAACAAGGGAATTCTTCTAAGTTGAGGAAAGTTTCATTTTCTTATTTAGTGTGTCTATTTCCTAGCAAAAATTGGCACAAGAATCAGGCAGCTCAAGTGAACTAGGAAAGTGTGGCCACAAGAGAATTTTAATTTATTGATGGTTCTTGCCCTACTGTACGTTCACTGCTGCTATTTGAGTGTAATGGATGAAGCAGATGTTTGACACTGCAGCACCTCTTCATAACTTCACTCTTCAAAAACAGTTTTACAAGTGCTTACTCGTATTGGTTCCCATTCAGCACAGGAAACTGAGGTCATTGTGAAACATGAGGCCCAGGCAGGAGTCTGAACTCATGTGCACTGCAGCTGGGCCTACATTGTCTAAGCACGTTAGCAATTTATGAAACAGCCATAATTTTCAGCTTATGGACAAAGAAATAAAAGTGTTGACACCATTATTGTAACATCTGTGGAGGGAAAAATACGGGTCCACTGCTAAGTGAACAAATGGTGCAAGAGTTATAAAGATTCTTTTATGCTTAATTGTATTCATTACCAGCCATAATTATTTTTAACATGTGCAATTTCTTCAGCTTTGACCTTAGTTTGAAAGGTTAGGATCTTACAAAACAACGGTGGATTTTTTTGTCTGCCCACAATTGACTTTGTTAGCAGCCTTGTGCACAGTACTGGCAGTAGCAAGTTGCTTTGAGCAATCTCCTCTTATACTTTAGATTCATTTGATTTCTTTATGATTATCTTAACATACACTCTTCTTGGAAAGCTTCAGGTTTTTTTCCTAGTCACTTAATAAGTCATTTTGTAACTTACTGTAACAAAGATAAAGGTTCATTTATTCCCTCAGACAGAGCCCTTTACTCTGAGAAACCAATTAATGTTCTGTTTTATTTATGCCCAATAGCTGGTTTTGCAAAATACTTTGGACTCAAAACTAATGATATATAAATCTCACCAAGCAGTTTAAAGAGCTGCTTACATGTTACAGTTTACATGTAAAATATCCAATGGCTTCCAGGGACTAATGTCCCCTAATGAGAGTTCACATGGCAGAATATTGTACACAATGTGTGCATAAAATGATTGAATAAAGCCGAGGGGGAAAAAATCAATGGTTAGCATGGCCTGGGTCATATAGACAATTAGTTAGAGCCCATCACCCAGATCATAGCCAGAAAATGTGGAATGAGAATTGCCAATATGCCCAAAGTCTAATTTACACAAAATGTATTGGGGAGGGGGATGTTAAAAAAGGAACATTAGTTGATTTTTAATTTCTCTAATATTATTTCTATCCTTGTGAATGAAGGGAGCATTTCATGGTCAGTATTTCTTTGCAGGCAATAAATATACCCATATTTAAGAATTAGTCTTAAAAAAGACAATACATATATTTCAAGTAAAAAAGTTGTGTTATGCCCCATCTCAAAGATCCTGACTCCTCCCAGCTCCTTTGATCTTGAGGAATAACTTAACGGAGAATTGTTTGTTTCTGAAGGCTCCTCACAAGATTTAAAACATTGTTCTTTTTTAAATCACCTAGGGATCTTCTATGATATATGTCTTATGTCTTATCATAGCAGAAGACATAAGGTCCTCAATGAGTTATTCTTTTATTATTATTATTATTATTATTATTATTATTATTATTATTATTATTATTATTATTAGCTGTGCCCGGCCATACATTGCTGTGCTGTAGTCTGCTGGTTCTGAAAACAGGTAATGAGGAAGTGGAGGTATTTAATATATGTTACATGTCATGAAATATATAATGTAATGAACTATATTATGTGTGGGTGTGAATGAGTTGAAAGGAAAGAAGGAATGATAGCTAAATACTTTGGATATCTTGGTGTATTGTGGCCAAATTTGATGGCATTTGGCCAGTGGTTTTGTTGTTAACACAGTCCGAATTATGCACAGATGCATAATTATGCGTATATATATATATATATATATATATATATATATATATATATATATGCGCTGTGCCCTGCCACACGCTGTGGCAAAATATTGAGGAACTAGTGGTAGTTAATAAATGAGTAAAGAAGGAATGAATGGCAGATGTCTGTCTACTAATCAAAAAGATCCTTCACTTTGAGTTTTTCTTTCATGGGAATGGATTCCAAACAGGGCCAGTGTTAAAGGGATATAGTGAGAGGAAAAATCATTTCCTGTGGTCACTATGCATTCACTTTATCTTTTTCTATGCAGTTGTAATTCAGTTATAAGATTCATTACCCCTGTATTGAGACACTTATAAATGACCATGAAATCACACTGTCCACACTTCTGATCACTATTACTCAGTTGAATGGTTGCATAGAGCTTGCATGCATATCATTTCATATATTCAATCCTCTCGGCATGGTTAGGATTCTTTGAAAAGGAGCTTTCCACATGCTCAAAGGGAAAAAAAAGTTGTGTGTACATTCAGTTGTATCTCAATTTTATACCAAAATTTATCTGAGTACATTATCATTTCCACACACCCATCACAATATTTTTCAGTTCTTATGATTCAATATTAGCAGTCTGCACCTTTTCAAAGGTGTTGTTGTTGGGTGCCTAAAACCTATTTCCAACTTATGACAATAATAATAATAATAATAATAATAATAATAATAATAATAATAATAATAATAATTTTGTTTTTATACCCCGCCCCATCTCCCCAATGGGGACTCGGAGCGGCTTACATGGGGACCAAGCCCGAAACATACAACAATAAAATGATAAAACAATTATTCCAACAGTAAAACATCAATATCAATAAAACCATCATAATAATCAACATATAGCATAAAATATTAAAAGCAGGAGAGTAAAACAAGGATCTGGGCCAAAGTGCAAAATATATCAAAATGGGAGAGGTAGTTTCTCAGTAAAGTGCAAAATAGTAGTGGCAGAAAAACCTGTAGTTGGATGGGCAGATAGTTCAACCTAATAATTAATCGTAGAAGACCTTTTGGAAGAGCCAGGTTTTTAGGCTCTTCCGGAAGGAGAGGAGGGTAGGGGCCTGCCTGATCTCCCTGGGGAACGAGTTCCAAAGTCGGGGGGCCACGACGGAGAAGGCCCTCTCTCTCGTCCCCACCAACCGTGACTGCGAAGGTGGTGGAAGCGAGAGGAGGGCTTCACCCGACGAGCGAAGAGAACGAGCAGGTTCATAGGGGGAGATGCGGTCTCTAAGGTAGGTGGGTCCCAAACCGTTTAGGGCTTTGTAGGTGATAACCTGCACCTTGAATTGGGCCCGGAAAGTAAACGGCAGCCAGTGGAGCTCCTTGAACAGAGGTGTAGAACGCGCCCTGTAATTCGCAACACTAAAGCAACCCTAACTTGCTTCAGGGGTTTCTTGCCAAAACTTGTTCACAGGGGATTTGCCATTGCCTTCTTCTGAAGCTGAGTGTAACTCAACCAGAGTGTCATAAGACCTTATCACATGAGCCAAGCAAAGCATCCCATTTTGCCTGGCTTCATTGAAGAAACAGAGGGTCAGCAGGGCAAACCCATCACCCCATGTGCCATTCCCTTGTGGAAACATTTTCCCCATCACACATGGGAAGCATCACCCTAATGGCGATGATCTGTTAGGAAGGAAGTGTCATATGATGCTTCCACTCCAGTTGTGTGCGGGGCCTCTGCTTTAAGTCCTGCAATATCAAAGGCAGCGCAGGCCCCTCTGAAAAGTACTCCTGACATGTGAAAATGATACATCAGGAGGGGAGGAGGGATGTTCCTCCTTCCCCTCCTCCTGACACATCATTTTTGTGCATCAGGAGTACTCTCCGGAGAGATCTGCACTGCTGCAGGCCCCTTGGGTAAGATTTCGAGGGGGGGAAATGGGGGGATAGAAGGTGGCTGGATGCCATCCAGGCTCAACCTTTGGTCACTCCCTGTGGGAAAGCCCAGGGTTTGGGTTGGGGGTACTGACAAAATCTCAGGAGGAACCCGATTAAAATAACCAGTTCCTCCTGATATCTTTGGCAATGTAGAATGACCCTTAGAATGATGGTCCTCTGGCCCAGTCTCTAAGAGCCATAATTTGATGCCTCCTGGAAGAGTCAAAATGGATGGTGGCCAGCAGGAGAAAATGGCTTCACAAGCCAATACATTCTACAGGTTTCTAGGGATCACCCAGTGAATGAAAAACTGTTTTTCTTCCAGAATTAGAAATAGATATTTAAAAGAAACTATTTATATACTATTAAAGTTCAATACTTGCATGAATTGCTCTTACTTTAATGAATTAAATATATAGTGAAGCAGGTTTTCTGCCTCTTGATGGACATTATCTTTACTCTGCTCATGCAAGCAAATTTCATCAGATAATTAGCACTCATTCTTTGGGCTTTGAGAACTTCTCCAACACTTTCTGAGTGGGATGTAGAAGTTTTAACATCTTCTATGAGATTTCTGTTGCCATGGTAATCACTTTCTCGACATTCTCATACTTACATCCCATCAGAAACACTAAATAAGTTTTTAAAAATCCAAATACATGTAGGAGTTTTTGAAAAATCAATTCATATGAAAAATATAAGGATGTGAATGTAAACCTGGTAGAAATAGTTATTTCAAGATATAAAAATATATGAACAATAGGTGTATGTGTACTCTGAAATTGGTTCTTTAACTAATTAAACTTTAGTCAGTTCATCATAATATTTCTTTAGAAAAAAAATTCAAAACATGTAAGGCAGAAACTTTTCATTAAAACATCAACATAATAATGATACATTGTTGAGCTGAAATACAAAATTTTTGAAAAGTCTTCCAGTTCTACAAATATGTTGATTTTTAAAAAATTAATATATTATACATTATTTCTACATATTGCTGAGAGACATTTTCTAGTGAGAGGGGAAAGCAGCAGCATACATAATTGAGATATGTAATACTTTTCATTACAATTGTAGTCGTTCTCTCCAGAGTTAAAGATATTGTAACTCAAATTTAGGGCTGGGTGAAGCATTCAAAATATTTGGGAATTGTATATTAGGAAACCTTGATGAGAAGAACTATAGACTGATGAAGTTGATAATGCTGCTTTTTATGCAGAGATTCTATTTACTATGCAAATCAACCACGTGTAAAACGTACGCATAATACATTCCCAATTATATAGTTTTCTGTGCATTTTCTGCATGGAAAAATATTTTAATGCAAAAAATATTAATTCCTGTGCAAAAAATGCTACTTCCTGCTCAGAAAATACTGTTTTCTGTGCACAAGAACCACAAATTAATTGTGTGCAGAATAAGTTTCAAATTGTGAAGATTGTTAACACTTGACAAACATAGTTTTTGATCATTTTCCAAATGTTTTTTTATTATTCTTTCTATCCCTAGCTGGAAGCCATTTCTGATATTCCCTGACCAAGGCTTTAAAGATTATAGCTTATTGAAAAACAATTTGGAAACAATCTGGTAGCAAATGAAATCAACAAATTACTTGTAAAATATCATTATGACTAATGGAACCAAAATATTGTCTGCAAGAATCTTACATTTCTGGACTATATTCAAAAGGTATTATAACATTTCAAGCTGGAAGTGATTAGAGCACTGATTATCTAAAATGGTCCTGATATCTGCAGGAAAGGAAGCAATTTGTCTACTCACATGATTGTGATTATGCTGAGTGAGGGCTGTATTATCACCTATGGACTTAGACTTGACCATTTGAAAAGAGTCCTTGCCCAAATTTCACCTAGCCAGGTTTCATTAGTCATTACTTTAGTCTCAAATACTCTACCAATGACTTGTGAGAATTTGATGAAAGTGCAAGTCTTTGACAAAGCCTAGTATAATCACCAATGGTTTATAAGTAGTAGCTGCTTAGAAGTTAAAAAGCGGATTGGTCTGACATAGATAGTTTCAGAAACTAAAATGAAAATATATTAAATCGAACGTTTTCATCACAATGGGTCCATCAATAAATTATCTATATTTTTCTATATAAGTCCAGTAGACTACGGAAAGCAATCGACTTACTATCTGGTCCATCCTATTTCTATATTTGTGCAATTGGTTGGTGAGTGGAGAGAAAATTCTTCTAATGATTAGGACTGCAGTTCTCCAAGAGGAAGTTAGTAGTTAATATTTCAGTCTATAATTGTCAAAAAAGATTCTTCCAAACAAATCTTCTTTCCTGTTGGTAACTCTTATTGGACATGGAGACAGAATTTTATTTTGAATGGATGGACAATTCTTTTTCATTCTTGGGTATTTTTACTCATGGTTTAAGTCTCCATAGTGATTATACTCTCCGGGGATGCTGTTTACAATCTTAGAAGTGCCCTTATAGAGATAAGTGATATATTCAATGTCACATATTTGAGGGAGGGGGGAGAGTGAGAGTGAGAATATTTCTAAAAGGGAAATCAATGAACAGCACAGCTTTAACTATACTCAGAGTCACAATGACTTGCAAGGGAATTAGTTCCAAAAGTGCATGTTTAAGACAGCAGCCAAAAGCTAAGACCTTTGGGATGTTAAGCAAATCCTTAGTGTTGTTTGCAAGTAAATTGCAGACCATATTTCGGATAACCACAAACATAATTCCATTGAAATACTGTGATTTGAAATATTTTGAAAAGCATTCTTGCTTGGTTGGGTGGTTTGAGATTATTGCAAAAGGACAACAAAGCCAAACAAAAGATTTCATTCAACCTTTCTAGTAATGTACTGGACATTTCTAGTGTTGAACATTTATTGTCCCCCCCCCCCCCCCCCGTAAAGCAGAGTTGTTTCACACTACTGATGGGAGAGAGAAACTCAACAGCCAAAGAACAAATTCCATGTAGAGAGTAGAAGTGGTGCCAACAACCTGAAGTGTGTTGGTTTGGTTGAAACGTTTAGTGGTTTGGTATGTGAACTTTTGCTTCTGAAGGAATGACTCTAATTGGTTTATTGGTGATAGTCTTGCATTTTGCGGTGTCTAGATTGCTCATACAAAAGACAAAGAATGTGGGTTTGCCCATGTTAGATGAGGTTGTGATCCAGTACCAAACATGCTTGAGCCAATATGTTAAACCCCTTATCTATCAGTGAACTTTTCAGCCAACTACTCAAGAAGTACTTGCATTGAAAGACCGCAATTACTGACCATAGCCTAGGTAGATAGGATTTCTTACATCTTGATGCAAGAAAAAGAGCTATTAAATAAACAGTCTTCAAAAAAATCAATACCTTGTCTTTCAGTGAAAATGTTGGAAAGAATGTCTAAATATTGTTTTGACTTCTGGCTATGATAATATCTATTAATGCATAGTTTGGAGGAATATAGATAAATTAAAATGCTTCCATGCAAAGTTCTTTTTATTCTCTTTCTTCTTGTACACTGTCATGATAGTTCCTCTGTTCTATCTTAGTTCGAGCACTTTGCAAAAGTATCTTTGTGCTATGGCACTGAAGATATGATGTAGGAATAAAATATAAACTATATCTTGGCTTGTGTTTACCATGTAGTTCAACTGTTGACTTTGTCATCCACAGAGGGATCTTTCTGGATCTTCTTCAAGGTAGTTGATTTTGAAAGGGAAATAATGCACAAAATAATGCACATGCAGCTACTAATATATATTTGTGTGTCTTCTCCCTTCAAAGACAATGCCTTCTCTCCCAACAACAAATTCTGTCAAGATGAGGAAGTGCATATTGTTTCGGTAAGACCCTGTGGGGCAGGAAAAATATCTGATAGCAGTTAATAACATTATATTACTGGTATCTATAATTGTAAACTAATCAGCATATAACTGGCATGCTAATCCAATGTTTTTCTGATCAACTAAAATTGTTGTGAAATGTGTAGTGTTGTGCCAAGTAAGAAAAAGGTCAGTGATGTCTGCATTTTTAATAATAGCAACTATTTGATGAATAAATTATCAGAAACATAATGTGGACTTGAGTACAGTAGAATATACTGGTATGTTCTCAATTCTGATAGATCTGTCCCCTTTTTCCTGTTTGCTGAGGGCTGCTGTAAGAAAGAGGGGGTGAAGAGAAGGGATGATCATGTCAAATTTCATCATAACCAGAGATATTCTAGTCCTTTTTGGAAGCATGCTAAACTGTCCCAGGTGTTTCTGTGACAGCCCACCTGTGATTTCTCATTTGCTGTTAATAAGAAGTCATGGTAGAATGATAGAGGACCAAAGAAAGTACAACTCCAAGTCTTGTTAGCTATCATTCAAACTGACTAGAAGGAAAAGCCAGAATGGACATGGACAACAACATTAAGTCTAGTTCATTATTTTATTGAAATTATAAAATGGTGACATGTCTGAAATTATAAACAACATAGAGCAGAACATTGCACACCTGTAGTGGAAAATGATATTTACATTCCATGCTTTCTTTCCAACGGAAATTGCATGAATATCATAAGGATAAGCTGGTATTCAGCATTCTTCAATATCCTCCTTCTGATTATCACAGTCCTTAGTTAGTTTATTTAATTTATGTCTCACTTCCTAGAACTAAAAGAAGTCCTGAAGTGATTTAAAAGGGAAATAAAATATACAATATGCAATGGCTTAAATCCAGTTGCTAGTCCCAATGAAAGCGTTCATTAAATCTTCGGGATTTACACAAACTGTATTCAGCAGTGGCTATAATGGGTCTATTCTAGTTGACACTAGGATTTGGATTTAGATCAATATGTCATGCCATATTACTAAAAATCATAATTCCTTAAGGGTAAGGTAAGGGGCCTTGAGTCCATTCTCCTCCATTATACTTCGGGCACATTGGTTCAATGTGCCAATATTGTTTTTTCTTAAATGATAAGTAAATCTCAGTTTCATTCAATCCCAAATATGAAGAAATTAGGCAATATTGGCAAATTCCTATCCATATCTAAATAAAGAGACGTGAACTTGTGTGTGATTCCTTATTTGACATTCTTCTGTGCAGTTGCTTAAATTCAAGTATGTAGTGCCTTTCAGAGAAGGGAGAGTATCCTCCCTGACAACAATGATGGCCTCAACAGAGATACCAGAGTACAAAATCACAATGAATGCTTCATGAATTATCTCATTCTGGAGTCAATCCAGGTTGCTTCAAGGAGAGTAGCACCCAATCTGCTTCTATTAGCAGTTATCATTCATAACATAAGACCAGCCTTTACAATTGCAATAACAATACAGCCAGCATTTCAAATGAATGCGGCAATAATTTAGGTCAATTAAACCCCATGCCAATGCACTTCTGGACCTTTTAGATAACAACCACTTCCACTTTTAGGCAACATTATATTGAAGCATGAGAGGGTAAAATGCTCTCAGAAATGTGTTGAACGCAGGTTGAGAAATTTCAATAAGATTCATTCTTTCCCAAAATAGAATTTATTAGGCTTTGCTCATTTTTCTTTACTTAATGTCAAATACAAGTGCCCAACTTTATGTTCATTCTATGCAGTTCTCAGATATGACAGGTAGGTAAACTATATATATATATATATATATATATATATATATATATATATATAGTGTCTCTGTGCCCATAGAACCAACCATATCAGACATACAAACACACCACTTAGGAAATTGTAATTATTTTACTATCAGTTGCAAAGTCCTGACTCCAGTTTACATAGAGATAATTGGCTAACTGAACAGCAGGTAGTCAACCATTGAACTTATTACTGGAGTTGTTCTTTACCTAGAGATCAATGTCAAAATTCCTCTTTGAGGCTAAGCTTTTATAGCCAATACAATATTCCCCATAGGTTTTAGCTTCAACAAAATTCTCAGTTCATGTACATCAGCATAGTTCTATTAACTTCCATGGAGACACACCATTTGCACCATCGAATGTAATCGAGTGCTCTGCATTTAGTGTGTTTTCCGATGGATTTCCAAGAGGAAAACAAGTGATCTAAAATACTTAGCTATTTGTTTGATAAAGCTGAATGTATCTGTATTATATCTTGAATAGGAAGATAAATACTTAATGACATGAGCTCTACTGAAACTCTGCTACTTTTTGTAGAACCATGGCCAGTTTCCAAATATTGATTTTATAGAGATGCAAATGTAAGCAATAAAAGGTTCACAGGGAGATTAAATGTGAACGTGTATCTAGGGTTTGAAAAGTTACTTTTAAAAAGTAATGCATTGATTCACAGTTCATCAAACACATTACGTAGTGTGGCTCAATAAAACATTTTACAAAATAATTTCTACTGTATAAATAATGTGGTTTGACACTACTCTAACTGCTATGACCCAATGCTATGGAATCACAGGAGTTGTCATTTGGTAAGACACAATTTGGTAGTTTGGTGAGGCACACTTTAGCAGAGAAACTACAACTCCCATGATTCTATAGCAGTGAATAATCACAGTTAAAGTGTTGTCAAACTGTATTAATTCTACACTATAGACACACCTTAAGAGAATAATCTCAGTCCTAATCCCCAACAGATTATTCTGTGTAGGAGTTAATATTTCTGCATAGACATAGCATTTGTGGTTTTCTGCACACAAAACAACTTCCTGGAAATTTTGTACAGAATATACCTTGAACTGCAAATAATTTTTACCTATCCATGATTCTTCTTTTTGGAATTTCTCAACAGGCGAAAAACATTTTCATCATTTTTATAGTATTTTCATTTTGTTCCACTCCTAGATTCTGTAGTAGCATACTATACAAGAATGTTAATGTGAAATCCCTAAACCAATGGGGAATCTATACTATAGAATGAATGCAGGTTGATGCCACTTTAGCCGCCCTCGCTCAATGATATGGAATCCTGGATTTTATAGTTTGATGAAGCACTAGCATTCTTTGGCAGTCAAGTTGAAGGACCTTGTAAAACTACAGCCCCCATTATTCCATTGTATTGAGCCATGGTAGTGGCTCTGAGATTGGAGATTGTTTAGAGAAACGATATGAGATTTTTTAAATCAAATCCTGATCTGTGAATGTTAGTGAAAACAAATACAAACCAATTCTTCTCCATCCATAACACCATTGATTCTCTGAGTTTAATGTGACACCAGTTGAGCCTTGGTTAAATTCACCTGGTAGGAACTTTTCTATGCTATTTCTTTTCATTAATGCATGTATGGCCCCTTAATAAAATACTTTAAATACATTCTGCATGACATGGAGCTCAATTGCTTGTTTCCTTAAATTATTTTAACAGTAATAATTTAGAGAGGTTTTTTATTTTATTTTAGAGAGTTTGCTATTAAAAAGTCCTTTTAGCACATTTCTGCTAGAGAGTCTTATTAATTTGACACACATAAAAATGTAACATTCCCTTACCTGAGGCAAACTTTTGGCAGGTCAGGCACAATCCTTCATGGCAAGCACAGAGAAAAACAAAGAGAGAGAGAGAAATAGAAAGAGGAGAAAATGGACTGTCCAAGCTGAGACAGACACAAAGAACTCATTTGTTCAGCATTCATGTCAAGAGCCAGAAGGCATCTCTTTCACCTTTGGCTTTTCATGGGCACCAATATGTAGCGATGATGCCTAGGGGAATGGCATTTGCAGGGCAGAAGGCAAAGAGGAATGCGGAGCCTTTCCCAGAGTACCATCTTGTAAAACTGTGACAACTTGCAGGAAGCAACTTCTAGGGTGTCTTTAAAAAAAAAGAAAAAAAGAAAGAAAGGTAAAAGCTAGAAGATGGAAAGAACATACTTTATTAGCAGTTTCAGCACTGCTGGGTCTACTTGTGAGGAAGATGTTTGTCGGAACATCTTCCTCACAAGTAGACCCAGCAGTGCTGAAGCTGCTAATAAAGTATGCTCTTTCTATCTTCTAGCTTTTACCTTTAAAAAAAGACACCCTAGAAGTTGCTTCCTGGAAGTTGTCACAGTTTTACAAGATGGTACTCTGGGAAAGGCTCGGCATTCCTCTTTACCGAGTAGATGCATCCTGGTTCTGGGTCATTTTGGCAGTGACAGAGCTTAAGAGCAGTAAGCCCCTTCACCTTTTCCAAAGCTCTGTCATTGCTAGGATGACACAGATTCAGGAGATACAGACCCTGCAGGGATGCTAAGATGACCCTAGATGGCAGTCACCATAGCCTCAACATGGACAAAGATCCAAGTCTTCAAGGTGTTTGTTTTTTGTTTTGTTTTTGTTTTTTGTTTTTTGCTCAGCCAATGAGTTAATTGGCTGACCCGGGTTAAATCAATTTGCCAGTGAACATCATTTGGACACAACAACCTATTGTGTTTTCTACATTGGATTATATTGCAACGTAGATACCACCTTTGTAAACCTTTTGTTGACACCTCTCCTTGAAACCAGCACTTGTTTGCCCTTTGGAGCAGGACCTCAGCCACAGACCCAGGAGGATCTCTCTCTGTCCTCTTCTGGAGATATGCGACAGTCAGAACAAACATGGATTTTCTAACCATTCTCCATTTATAGCTTACTGATATGGATGACAATTAACTGCCATCTGACAAGACTGGGACTGAGATTTTATCCAAGGGGGGGAGGGTAAGGATGATCTTCTCCATAGTAATATGTCATCATAGAGCACAGGGATTAGATGCATTTTGGGGAGGTAGTGGAAAGGGGATACTCCACTCTGCAAAGGGGGGTCCTCATAGGAGATCTTCAAAGTGGAGCCTCAACATTCAAGCCCAGCCTAGTCACTGATGTGCTTATCACACTTACCATAGTAATTTCCTCTTTTCCCAGTCCCCTAAAATGCACTGCTGGCAAAAGGTGCTATTTTATCTTTTTTGTTGCCAGTAATCTGTCTGATAAAGTTTTGGCACCAGTACCTTAGACAAATACCCAAAATCAGCATAGATTGGAGCTATTTTCAATAATGAACTTTAATTAGTACAAGTATCTAACCTGCAAAATCACATAAATTCTGCTTAAATCACATTACTGAATAATACCTGAAATTGTAGTGATGTCTTGGGTATATGTATATTTTCAGAAACAATAAATATCCAAGCTGGGGATGATATTGTTTTCAGATATAGTCAAGTTTCAAATTGTATGACAGATGAAAACATATTTCACGTATTAGCATTTTTAAAAAATCTGCACAAGAAGGGCATAGGCAAGCAGTATAATGAGTGATAATATCTGCACTTCTTTTTGTGTAGCTTTTCAATCTTGCTTTCCAAGTACACCCACACTTATTCACTTGGTTTTCAAAAAGTTTCTACTAATTTCAGTAGACCATCTGAATTTTTTTCTGTCTTGACAAAGAAAAATTTACCTTTCAGCTGAACTAATCTTAAATAAATGAATATCATTTTTCATATAAATTTGTTTGGGAAAACTTGAAACTGCAGCAGATCCTATTGATTTCAATTATTTGTATTACACTGTGGAGATCCTACAGCTGTTTGCTGTCAAAGTTTATATCTTCTGTCTGCTGCATAGTTAATACACATTTTGCCTGGTGACCTAATAGAGTTATACGTGTGTATGTGTGTTTGGCTGATTATGCAACACATTTTTCTATGGCACAAAATATTGACCAAAGAAGTAATAATACCTATCCAACCAAACAATGCTGTTTATCTGTATAAGTATATGATCCAAGTTTAAAGTTTTTCCTGGACTGCTTTCAAGAATCTTTGTTCCAAGTTTCTTGACCTTTGGGGAGTTCAGAATCAATGAACCACATTGCCTTCTATAAGTGTCAAGCATAGAATAAAAAATTGCATCACATCATTTTTCATTGTGGCCAGATGAGGTCTGAGTGTAGGAACAAGGAACAGGAAAGCAGGAACATCTGAAAAATTGACTATGCAAGCTGGAATGTGATTCCGCTGTAAGGGGCAGCTTTCCCTTTTCCCAGAAAAGGCAGCTTGTAGACAGATCTGGGTCTTAGCCTGCCACCCCAAGGGCCCCAATGTCAAGAAATAGTGATAGAACACTGCTCATTTATGCAACATCTGTAACGCATATAGCAAATTATTAATAGCTCAATATGCCAATCTGCCACTGTGCATTCTAACATGGTGGGGACCAAGAGGGTGGAAGTTCTGTAGCACAGATGTGAAAATAGCAGTTGTTATATAGAAATGAACTCAGACTCTACTGAGAAGTGCCTCTGTGGACTACGTCGGTAGCTTGTACTGCAAATAATTTGCAATAAACCATGAAGAGGTTAACTGAGTTTGCTTTATCTTCACTGTTGAATTTCATATGCCCAACCTTTGTTTACCTGATCAATTTTCTTAACATGGAGATGGTGATTATAATGATTACTTTTAATGAGTAGAAAGGTTTTTTGCATTGAAAGAAAAATAGTATACAAGCAGTCCCCAAGTTACGAACAAGATTTGTTCTTAAATTAAATTTGTTTGCAAGTTGGAACAGGTACATTTTAAGTGTAACTTCAGCCAAATATAGATAAGCTTTGGATAGCAAAGGGAAGGGTTAAAACCCCTGTGTTTTGCTGCCTGACCCCTTGTTCAAAAGATTTCACCTCACTTTCTATCCCTGTGATAATTGGATTTTGAAAAAATTGGCATGTTGTAAAAACAAGGATTGGGGATACAGCTTTAGTGGAGACAACTTTTGCCCATGAAATTTTTTTCGGGAGTGAATGTCTCACTCCTGTTTGTAATTATGGGTCACTTATAAATCGGATGTTTGTAACTTAGGGACTGCCTGTAGTTATATATCACAAAATGATTCTTCTTGCCTAACTTACTTGTGGTCTGTTATGTAAATGCAAAGAAAAAATCTCCCCAAATTATTTCTTTGTCTTTTTTTCATTCTTAAAATAGGAAGATTCTTCCACTGAGTTGTACTCAGTTTCTAAAGAGATATATATAATTTCTGAAATCTCTCCAAATACTGAAGGTTTATTTCAGTTCTTAGAATTTAATTTGGAGTTAGGTTGATGTACAGTTGCACATAGAAAATAATAGTGACAAGTTACCTACTTTTTCTAATTTGCATAAACAAATTGCAACCTTTGAAAAATCAAGGTTCTTTGAAGTAGTTAGGAAATATTAAAATATAGTTAATATTATGCTGATCTGAAGATGGTGAGGGTTGTAGTTCAATATATTTGGAGCATGTCATATTGAGGAAGGCAACAATATGGGAGAGGAAGGGAACCATAGCAGTGCTCTGTGGAAGAGTTCAGCATCTGAGCAAGTTCATATGACAGCATTTGGTCCTTCATGAACCAGTGGAAACCTAACTCCATGACTCAGAAAGATTTTGTGTAGGAGATCTTGCCTAAATTTGCTCCCAGTTAATTATCCAAGGGCACATGTGTGCTAACACTGGAATGCAGTTTGGAAACGATTTGGGAGGAACTGGTTTTGCTGTACAAGTGATTAGACCAGGGGTCCTCAAACTTTTTAAGTGGAGGGCCGATTCACAGTCCCTCGGACTGTTGGGGGGCCAGACTATGATGAAATAGTAAAAAATTAGGATTGTTGTTGTTGTGTGCCTTCAAGTTGTTTCAGACGTAGGTCAACCCTAAGTCTAAAGTTTAGGGCAGGGGCCAGGTCAATGACCTTGGAGGGCCCCATCCGGCCCATGGGCCTTAGTTTGGGGACCTCTGATCTAGACGATCTCATAAGACCATAGCTAAGCAAAGGGACACTCAAAGGCCATCTAGATGATCTCATAAGGCCATCAGAAGACCATAGATAAGAAAAGGGACCTCAAAAACCACCTAGGTGGTTTCATAAGACCATCGGTAAGGAAAGGGACCCTCAAAGGCCATCTAGATGGTCTCATAGGACCATAGGTAAGGAAGGTGACCTCCAAAAGCCATCTAGATGGTCTCAAAAGGCCGGAGATAAGCAAAGAGACCTTCATAGACTATCTATACAATCTCATAAGACCATAGGTAAGAAAAGAGACCTCCAAAAACCAGGTAGACTTAAGTCAACCCTAAGTTTAAAGTTTAGGAGAGGGGCCAGGTAAATCACATTGGAGGGCCGCATCCGGCCCCTGGGCCTTAGTTTGGGGACCCCTGGATTAGACTAACAAGGCTGAAAATGGAACAGGCTTCAAACTGCCCTGTGCCCCTTCCCACCTCCTGCATTTCCAAAAGAGTTGTGTATCAACACTCTTGGGGTGAAAAAGGGGAAAGTGACAGTTAAGAGCAGAGATTATCAGTTATGCCTTACATTGGACCAGTTAGCCTCCTTGTTTGGGCCACTTTTTGGCATTCTCCCCTTTTGCGCTTCATACACATGCTCTGCATTTTGCAGAATTGATTTCACCCTGGATTAGGGATACACTGGCATTTGCTACAGCTCATTATCAGCCTGAACTTGGACTTTCCTGAGACTTTTAAAAATGTGCTGTATACCCTTAAATGTGTTTTGTGGATGCTGTGTTTTTACCTGTCAGCGTAGATGGGGCTCAAGTTATCCACCAAATGAAAAAATTGTCCCTGGATCTTGAGGCTCTTATCTCTGCCCTTACAATGCCTGGTACATTGTCCATAAATACTGGAGACATTGAGATTAGGAGACAATTATAGTCAACTTTGGGGAGCCATTTCAAAATAGCAGGTGCACTGAAATTCCAGTTCCATGAGTCTTTCTGTTAAAAGAATCATATCCAAATGAAGGTGCCCACTTTATAACAACCTGGTTGGGTTCTCTACACTTCTTATAGCTGACAGTTTGGAAAGTTAGAAAGTGTGAGGAATGGCTTTGTGACAAGATTTCCTGCATTCAGAGTGGGAAAGAAATAATGTAAGTACAATGTCTCCCATGGTACTGAGGCCTAGCCCCCAAATCTTGGCAGAAAAATATTCAGGGCTCAGAAAGGGATAAAATTATGTTTCAAATGTCCTCCAACCACGACACACCCTTGAACCTTATTTTATGGAAGAGAGGATAAAGTGGGTCTTTGTGGTTTAATACTTTTTGCCCTTATGTGAAGAGAGAGCTGATGAAAGCATGATTTAAAAAGGAGAGACTGTATTGCTCTGGGAAAATTATATTGCTACATATGACAACTCCTGCATGCTGGATATGGGTTTCATTCTATAGATATCTATAGATATTATGCTTTCTATGTTGAGTGCATACACACAGGATATACATTTCTGGTGCTTAAATGAGCAGAAATAGAGCTAATCTTTAGAAATACCAAATCTAAATGGGGTCAGTTCTAGTTAATACTGCTAAGGAGATGACAACTTTTGATCCAAATTTCTATGATGATATGGGCAGGAAGTCACTTCAAAAACCCAACCCAAGAGGGAAAATAGTCTATTGATATCTTTTAGCTGATATTCAAACATATCTACCTGCTTTATCCTCAATTTAATAGAGATGTCTACAGAATCAAGTACCAGTAGATATGGATCAGAATGAAGCTTGCTATAGCTGTTGTTTTATGACTGGAAATAAATAATTTGCTCTTGCCCATATTTCATTTCTGTTCTTGGCCATACCTTTGTCTAAATCCTACACACATGTCCTTAAATGTCTGCAGATATCACAGCATCCCCCCCCCCCCACTCCCAATTCTTCCTCATGGGTTCTTCATTTTCAGGTACACTTCAGTGTCTGTTTTTTATTAAGTGGGTGGAGGAGAGAGATGTAACGACATTATGTTCATTTTTAAATCCTAAGTCTCCCGTGGCATGGCAGAAAAACATTAACTGAGTCTAGTTCAAATACCTTAGCTTTACCAAATGTTCAGTTTCAGCAGCAAAATTTGGGCACAGCAAAATTATGAATACTTGATCACAAGTTGGAAAAGCTTCAGTGCAAATCCGCACACCTCTGGCATCATTTTGTTTAAGCTACAGTATATTGTGTTATTCTCTTCTGTTGTTCTGCCTGCTAAGATATAATTCTATATCACTTTAATATGGAAAATACTATTTGTCATGACAGAGCCACACAATCTAATGGTTATTTCATGGCCCCAGCTGCTGAGAGGAGTGCCCAGTCACATTCATTGGAATCGAAGTAGGTGGTGAAGAAATAGATGATGATTGCAGAATCAGCCACAGTACTGGCTCCCTTACACACCCATAGCATGTACACATATACAACATGAGGAAAGTAAAATAATCAGATGCCTGTTTCAACATAGGGCTAGCTACCTCCAATGTACCGACTATGTGTGGCAGATTGGCCTTCTCTGAGTAGAAACATTAGTTCACAATTGTACTCTCTCTAAGACTGAACGGTATATTACTTTAGGGACATATGGTTATGTCAGATATTCTGAGAACAATGCAGCCATATGAGTGCAGTGGAACTGATTGGGAGAGACAAGTGAGGAACTTGGTTGTCTTTGTCAATTAGGACTGGCTGCTACTAGTCTAGTTGGCATTTGGTTCATTCTAACAGGCAGTACTTTTCTAACAGGCATTTGTCATTCATGAAGCATGAACAAACAACAACCTGAGGCTGTTGTATACAATTCCCTAATAAAATGATGAAGCCCCTAGTAACATTGATATCTCAAATTGTTTGTGTGAGTGGCATAGTTTGTAGCACAAACTTAAATGCATAATTTTCAAGAACAGCCTTCAGCATGGCTCCTGAATGGTGAAAAGAACAAAAGAATCTGTATTGCTGAACAAGATCAAGTGTTCTATTATGGGATTTTATGGTTACATATAAAAATATACATGGTTGCAGCAGCCATCTATTCATCTAACAAAGCCACTAATAAACGTGTCAGAAATTTAAATTTAAAAAAAGATTCTGATTTTTCACTTGTAAGGATTTCACAAGCATGGTAATAGATGAATTTACCCTAATCTTAGGACAAATACACCCCCTCCCCATAAGCTGGATAGAATATTAAGCTACAAATGTGTTGCAAAAAGATTGAAATATTCTGTTTTGTAATTACTCATTGAATAAGTACATTCTCACAACAGAGAGTTGAAAGTCTGTTATTCACTACTGTAAAGGTTTCATAGAAAAGTGTATGAGTTTATGTCATGTTACTGAGACTGACAATAATGAACCAGCTTTGGTATACTGCATTCTAAATGGTTGCAATTCATTTTGGTGGGTTGTAAAAGGAAGACTATACAAGAGCTTGGAATTAATGTTATGATTTTTCCTTCCATGTACTAAACAGTTTAAAC
This sequence comes from Anolis carolinensis, assembly GCF_035594765.1. Lineage (NCBI taxonomy): Eukaryota > Metazoa > Chordata > Lepidosauria > Squamata > Anolidae > Anolis > Anolis carolinensis. Next base: position 199,943,948 of record NC_085843.1, read on the forward strand.
AGATAAGATTCTCCCCCCTTGCAACACACACACACACACAGTTTTTTTTAATGTTCCTAACTTTCCCATAAAAAAAGATTCAGGTAAATGTAGCATGACCAGCCAATTTAAGCCAATTTCAAAGTTATTTGAGTAATTGGTTATTAAGATAACACTCTCAAATTTCAATTCAGCAATTATCCTCTTAAAGATACAGAAAGTAAGTATATAGAAGAAAAGATTGTGCATGAAAGCTACAAAGTCCTATTTTCCCCCAAACCCTGCAAAAATCTCCTATCAAACATGGACACTTGAAAAGGCTACATAGCTCTTAATCATATTGAACTGAGACTTATCTCCTAACATATGTGACCTTTCTAAGTTAAAAGCAAATGTTTCTAAATTTTGGAAACAGGGTTGGCTATTATTGAGGCTCATAAAGATTAAGAGACTAGCTGAAGACCCTCCTTTTAATATATATAAGCTTCTTAGTCATAACTTAAGAACCACAAGGGGACAGAATATTGTCATCCCACAAGGCTGCAGTGCCGGCTGATGCAGAGTCTGATGATGGAAATAATAGCTTTGGCAGAAGTACTTGGTTTAATGCCAGTTTTTCCATCCTAATGAATGGTGGAATTACCACAGAAAAGCTTTACAGTAAAAAGAAAAATGGAAAAAAAGAAAGAAGGGGGGATTCGGAGCTTATTCCCGTTTAATCAACCCCTTGGAATGGATGGCCATGACCAATTATTATTCCAAGCTTCTACTGGTTAATCACAAAGTACACAGTTAAAAAGAGATGTGTGTTTAGCTATTTGGCTGCGGAAAGCAAAAGTGGAGGCCCAGCAAATGTTCACCAAAAGATTAAGGTTATGCAAATGCTTTTGGATTTCAAATCACTTGCAATTTGCCTCTCAGAAAGATCTGGTTTTGGAGAACAGTGCTTTATTCACTTAGGCCAGATGCAATCAACTACCATTTAAATAGAAGTTCAAGTTGGGAGAACAGTTCTTCATTCAGCTAGGCCAAATTCTGTCTGCTACAATTTCCTATCTAAAATATTTCACAAAACTAGCACTTTCTATCATCTCTAGATCATAAAGTACCTTCCAAGACCAAACAAGATGAAATTTAGTATTGTAAAATCTGCAATCAAGTGAAGTGCCTCAAACCATGGTGGTGAGAAACATCCAAACTGTGGGAATATATTCAGAGAATACATTCGCAGCATGCAAGATTATTTTGTAGAGAAATGAGCTCTTCTCTATTTAATAAGGGGAAGAATCAAACCTTTCCAAAAAGGTGCATGTGTATTTATTTTTATTTTTTATTTATTTATTACATCACTTCTACCCCACCCTTCTCACCCATCAGGGGACTCAGGGCGGCTTACAATATAAACATACACATCAAAAAACAGTTTTCATCAAATTTAAAAATCCATCGAGATTAAAAATTACAATAAAATTAAGGATATGCATTAAAATATACATAATTATACATTTAAATATACATTTAAGTTGCCTTCCATGTCCAGGTGGGTTCTGTCAGTAGGTCATATATTCATATCTCATTGTTGCTGCTACTCAAGGTGCATGTGTATGGTATGACAGAATTCTTTTTCTGTTATAATAACAAATAATCCTCACTTTTTAAACTTAAAGCCATAAAGGCAAGTGAGAGAATCTTGACCTGGAGAAAACCAATTATCTTACCCCATTACCCCATCAGTATTCTAGTATTTTTCGCACACTATCTTCTATGGCGTGGAGCCTCCGGTGGCTCAGTGTGTTAAAGTGCTGAGCTGCTGAACTTGTAGACTGAAAGGTCCCAGGTTCAAACCCAGGGAGTGGAGTGAGTGCCCGCTGTTAGCTCCAGCTTCTGCCAACCTAGCAGTTCGAAAACATGCAAATGTGAGTAGATCAATAGGTACCGCTCCGATGGGAAGGTGACGGCGTTCCATGCAGTCACGCCGGCCACATGACCTTGGAGGTGTCTTCCTGTAGTTTGAAACCACTGCTCAATGGCCTGATCTCTGAAGAAGTCAAAAACAAGCTTGTTTTATCAAACAGCTCACCTCTTCCAACTTACCCAAGTCAAGTTGCATTATACCAAAAGCCAGAAAAGACAGAGGATCCCGCAAGAAGCACTCCACAACCCTGTGAATAAAGATATAATTAAAGTATTCAAATTGTTGTCCTTTCACAAGTCAAATAAGCTTTATGCCGTTGGCTCACTCTGCCTAATGAAGATTTGATTAATATACATTCTCTTCCAATGCAACCCTATGATAAATCCCACTGGCCTGCAGAGAAGATTTAGTTATAGATTTCTGAGTTGGCACTGGGTTGAACTACGGTCCCTTCCATTTCTATGACTCTATGAGTTAGGTATGTGTGTATAGAATTACAGCGTTCACTTCATACTTATGTATAGCAACATTATATTATTCCTTTAGATATCTTTCATCAACTTGTGACCTAGGTAAGGACTTTCAAGCTCTCCCCGCCTCAAAAGAAAGCCAAGTATCTCTGTTTTTTCATCCACCTTTGCAGTTACTCACATAGCTTTATTATGCCTTAATGTCAGATATGTGCTGGATTCGAGCAGCATTTGAAAGTACTAAATCATGAAATTTGCAACTCACAAGAGAATGCTCTTTGGGTTCCCCATTAATTTAAAGCAAGACAGTTGCATCCTAATTGGATTCAATTACAGAGAGTTTACCATCTTTATGGGTCTAAGGAAACCCTACAGTAGCCTTAAAGGAGTGTGTTCATGATGAAACATGCTTGGAAGGATTTAGGAATGTTACAACACTTCATTTCAGATAAAGATCGGTGGCTGTTGATTTGAATTCCAGACCTTTCAACTGTGGTCTACTGACATCTCTCAGTATTTATGACATTTACCAGCCATACATCTTTGTATCATTTTCTACTCCAGAAGCCCAATGACTAGAAATAAATTGACTAGAAACAAAAAGGAGGAATATTTTTTTTATAAATAATTACAAAAAAAGCTACAATAGGAAAGTGCATTTTCTTAAGAAAATAAATATTAACAAAATGGTCATTTTGGGCATTCCACACAGCCATATCACCTAGAATATCAAGGCAGATGATCCACAATATCTGCTTTGATCTGGATTGTCTGAGTCCACACTGCCATATAATCCAGCTCAATGTGGATTTTATACAGGTGTGTGGTCCTGAAATACATGAATATAATCTATGTTTTACAGTCATGTTTTAAAATGGAAGTTTACAACATATTTTTAGTTGGAATTACATTTTGTCATGGGGTTCTAATAGAATGAATGGTTTGTATTGGTGAATATGGCTAGCTTTCATTAGAGCAGTGGTTCTCAACCTGGGGTCCCCAGAAGTTTCTGACCTACAACTCCTAGCAATCTCAGCCAATTGCCAGCTGTTAGGATTTCTGGAAATTGAAGGCCAGAAACATCTGGGGACCCCAGGTTGAAAACCACTGCATTAGAGGGAAGGTAGGGAATACTTTCATCTCAAAGCTAGTTCCTGTCAACACTTTATAAACTGGATCTACCCACAAGATTCAGGGTGCATCTATACTGTGGAATGAATGCAGTTTGATATCACTTTAACTGTCATGGCTCAGTGCTATGGCTCCATGGAAGTTGTAGGTTTACAAGGCCTTTTGGCATCTCTGCCAAAGAATGCTGGTGCCTTGCCAAACAGATTCCATAGCAGTGAGTAATACCAGTTACAGTGTTGTCAAGTTGTATTAATTCTACAGTATAGATGGACCCCCCCCCCCCCCCGGGAATGGACTTCCATATGAAGAGAAGTTGATTAAGGGGGAAAAGAAAACAAGCCTTGACGCAACTGCTGCTCTACCACTGAGGGGAGCATATCTTTGCTTAATGGTGTTTATTTACCTATCCCATGCAGAAATGAAAAAATAAATCAAAGTTTTCTCCTGTGGAATGAGTTCATCAGAACTTCTTTGCATTGTTCCATAGCTTTTCACATAACACATTGTGTTTTGTCCCCAAAGCTTTGCATTTTTTTAGGGGGGGGGGGGCTAAATTATGCACAAAAATTGAAAGCAAACCAGGGGAGTGGTATTTCCATCTTTTACACAAGGGTGAAAATCTCAGTATAAATAACAATGTATTCCATCTATTCTTTTAAAAAAATCTCACTGACATTTTTAAAAATCTTCTTTACTTTTTACTCCTACTACTTAATAAAACCCCAGTAATATGCTAATCTTCTCTTTGAAACAACAAGGGTTGAATGAAAAGTAATGCCTCCACCTTCGTTACTTGGGTTTGGATGGGAATATTTTAATAAATCAAATGCAGAAATAATCCTTAGAATGTGCTTTTTAGCGACCACTATTCACTTTTCCACATAATCACCAGACAATTGGATACATTTCTGCCAACAATGAACAAGTTTTCTGAAGCCATCACGGAAGAAGTCGACACTCTGTTTTCGCAACCAGCGTCTCACAGTACCCATCGTGCATAGATCTTCCAATAGCCAAGCAAAGCAATAATGTGACCCACACATTCTTTTGAATGTTGGTTATGCTTGAAATTTCTCTTTGAGTGATATGACAATCATCCTGAATCAATCTGTCAACCTTTTGCTTGTGAAACTCGGTAGTTGCTGTCACAGGACGTCCAACTCTTTGTTTGTCATGCAAGTCAGATGTTCCCACCTCAACATCTTTAAACTTACTCGGCCAATGATGCACAGTACTCACATCAACACAATCACCATAAACAGCTTGCATTCTCTGATGAATCTCCTTTGGCGTGACACCTTCTGCTGCCAAGAATTCAATGACTGCACATTGCTTAAGTCGCATTGACCGACCGTCTGTGCAGAGTTCCATATTTGCACTTTAACAACACAATGTTCAATGCTAAGGCTTCCCACCAAATGGAACTGTAGAGAAGAGTCTACTGAACAAGCCAGTACCTGCCGCATACCAGTACTGCTATCTGTTGAGGAGTTACGAAGGTGGAGGCATTACTTTTCATTCAACCCTCGTTTTTCTATGTGGGCCTTATGCACTACAGTTCAGCAGTGGTAATGCTCTAAATATTGATCTTCTTTGGTGTTCAGTTTTGAATGGAGGTCACTTCGGTGCAAATCTCTCTTCAGTCATTGAGGGATCACTCAACATGGATTGACCTGGAATGTTAGTTTCATGAGATGTTAGTGAGGGAAAAATCATAATCCTGTCTGTGTAAGCCTCAATTCTGTAGGGTAAAGGTGTGGCACAACATAATGGAATAGAATGGGATGGAATAAATAAACAAACCTGTAATTCAGTTACTCTAGGCAATTTTCTTTATTAGCGACTAAATTAGGATCATAGAAATATAGACTTGAAATGTCTGCAAAGATCATTTAGATCCACTGCCAACAGTCCAGGAATCTACAGCTAAAACATCACTGACAAGCAACCATCCAATTTCTGTATTAAAATATCTATTAAAACAGAAGCTGACAAGTTCTTCAGTAACCTATTTCCATTTCAAACATAAAAAAACTAACTAGAATTCTTGTAAAAATTCCACAAATCCAACAAATAATTGAAAGTATAAAAAAAACTTAAACAAAAAGTATACAAGAAAGTTTATTCTAATATCTAAATGTTAGAAAACATGTGAATTTTTTGTTCTTATATGCACCAACATAATCGGAAAAGATCTCCATCCCAATATTGTGCATTAAGATGCTATCTGTTTTATTTTTATTTATATTTCACACATTTTCTTTGTTAGTCTGCAGCCCTTAGCTGCCCCTGTTTCATGAACTACATGAGAATAGTTGCCTTATAATTCCTTTTGGCTTTAACTGAAGTCAGGAAGGCTTCAGCATCTGTACAGTGAAAGATAGGCCACCTCAATCTTCTCATAGCTATGACAGATATAAGAAGCCCATGCCTCATCCATGCTAATTTCAACATCATTCTCATTTTTTAATGAAGTAATTTATTTTCTATCAAACTGAATGAGAGTATCTGGAAAAATGTGTGTGTGTGTGGGGGGGGGGGGGGCTGGCATAGCACTACTTTTAACATATATCTGTGTGTCCCCCACCCCACCTAACGTTGCCTTTCTGAGCATAAAAACTGATGTTGAGACTCTTCTACATGAATTTGTGTATAAGCTGGAGTTATCCATGATACTGATTGGTAAAATGCAGGATTCTTGAACTTTCCAGCGCAGATAAAGCAAAGTTGTTAAAAGCTATAGCTTATCTATGGGCCTGCCTGGAAGATGAACACCATACATCTTTTCCATTATGCGTGTGTCTGCAATTTTCCAAAGTTCCTGGCTAAGGGAGCGCAAATCATTTAGCTGCTCAGCACTGTATGTAATAAAACACTCAAGGCATCTGGAGTTTTTTGGATCTGTCTCTTGGCATGAAGCTGCATTGGAAGTGTTGGATTATCTTTCTACAGTTTGGAAATCAGCATGTTTTTTGGTGCAATTGGAAACCTGTAACTACTTGCATATTCTCAGTTGGGTCCTTTGTTATCCTTCAGCGCCATTGATTGGTTTCTGCCTTGATAGAATAGTAAAAATGAGGGAGTGGGCGAGGGACTTAAAAAGAAAACTTTTCTAAGTAAAAGAAAGCTCTATAACAATGAAGCCAAAACCACAAGGTTGCTGTGTATGAAATCTATGCAGTGCATTCTTCCTTGGGAGTAAATCTGAGTTTACATGGGGAAATTAGATAACTTTTCATGTCCCAATGGATAGAACATATTTGCCTTGTGGAAGCAAGATTTAAGCACATTTCCCATCTCACCCTTTATGGCAAGCAACTGTCTCTACTCAGCTATTTTCAATGTAGGCAGCCAGCTTCAGCTGGAATCACAACGCATAAAAAGTATTGCCTTATCAGCATTTCTTTGATTCTAGTTAAGTGTATTTCTGATGAAGAACCTTTAGTGCTATAGAGCTTAATAGAACTAAGAAGTTTCCTTGCACACGAGGACCAAATCCCACCCAATGAGAAAATGTAAAGCTGATGCAGTATTCTGGATAAATAGTTCATGCAGATACATATATACAAGAACATACTATCCACATTTGCAAAATTAATTAAAGTATCAATGAATTGACTGAAGACCACTTTTTTTGAGGATATGGATGTGTTCCTCCATCTAAAGCCATGACTGGGCTGGATCATAACTAATCTCTTTTTGCATCTTTTACATAAACTTTGTCAAACATTGCCAATTCAAAAGAGATAAAATATTTCAATAGTGATCAAGAACAATAATATGTACTACATTAAACATGTAATATTTTAATTTCACACAAAGCTGCATTATGTATGGTATCATGTTTGTGGCCTAGACAAATGCAAGTCCACTTTGCACTCGTGCATGTATTGTGGAGATTGTTGAAGCATACATGCCAGACTTACAGTTGAGCTTCTGCACCCAAACTCCAAAGTTATTCCAGTGCAGATCATAACAAGATCACATGAAATATATTATATGTGGATATGAATGAGAGGAATGAATGAGAGCTAGTAAATTTGAAGATACCAGTCTGTAGATTAAGGCCTGTAAACCATTAACTACCTGTTTGCTTAATTGTAATTAAAGCCTGCGAATGAGACCTGAAATAGTTGACCTGCCTGGTAAACTGTGATAAGAACTGTGACGATGATAAGAGAAATGTTTATATCAAGTTAAGAAAATGTTAACATTTGTTAAGAAGGAAGTCAACACAGAGCTGCTTGTGTTTGCTAACACCAATCAAGAGGAATCAACATCTGGAACCAGGATATTCCAGGATGGAAGATGTCTATCATTCATTTACAACTTTGGACAACATCAGCAAAATATTGCTAAATAAGTGACGTTATGACAGTCCAGAAATTGTGACAAACAGTGACGCTGTTCACCCGCTATGCTCTGCTCTATTGGGAAGGAGAGAGATAGTGTATGTGTCAGATCTGCTATGGGAAAGCAGGATTCTGGTCACTTTTGTGGCCTCATTTTTCTCATGGGAAAAGAAAGAAGTGCATTTTGGAGATGTTCTTTTTGGAGTTTTGAAGTTTTGGCATTTTGGCATTTTGGCATTTTGGAACTATGTTTTGGCAGGCAGCAGTAGAAGCTGGGTCTGGCCTAAGCAGGTGCTTCTCCAAGGAGGGAGAAAGAATATGGTGATATTTAGTATGCATGAAGATGGATGCATGTTGTGTGTGAATGCGGAGTGAAAATGTAACCCCCCCTTTGTCTGTTTGTTAGCCAATGTAACTGTTTTACATGTAACTATTGTTTGTCAATTCAATGTAATTACATAGAATCTATAGGCCTAATGTCATTCTTTGTTGTTCTGTAAAAGTTCTGCTACAGACTGAAATTGCAATAAAAAGAACCTATGCTTTAAAGTTATTGGAAAGTTATTTATAACAAGATCACAATGTGGAAGTGGTCAGAGAAGAATCTGGCTATGTCCTTGTAGATCAGTGGTTCTCAACCTGTGAGACCCCAGATGTTTTGGCCTTCAACTCCCAGAAATCCTAATAGTTGATACTGGCTGGGATTTTTGGAATTGTAGGCCAAAACACCTGGGGACTCACAGGATGAGAACCACTGTTGTAGACAGATGTGAAATCTCCATAGAAACCAGATGCATCTTAGCAAATGATGTAGTCATTTTGTGTCTGGCCATGGGGACATAACCAGATTCTTCCCCAGCACAATCCACCAGCCACAGAATAGCGGTAACAGGGCTGGAATGGTTGACGTCCAATTGGCAGCTGTTAAATGGACATGCAGAACTACAATTCAGCATTGTGTCATTCAAGATTATATTGTAGAGGATATATATATATATATATATATATATATATATATATATATATAATCCTGTTTATATTCTATTCACATGCTGGACTATATTTAAGATGAATATCATCTGATCATTATCTGTCAACATTTCAGTACTGAAACCTCAGTGTGAGTAGACACACAAAAACAATCCCAATATGTATCAGTCATTTTGCTGGCTCTCCTGTATAATAACATAACAGTAACCCTTTTCTGGCTATGGATGTTAGGGAACTGCCCAGTTCTAATTTCCACAGATCTAGGTCCACCTAATTAGATTCCAGCCAGTATTTTTAATTTGAACTGTTTTTGTTTCTCTTTTCTTCGAATAAATGTCTCTCAAAGCGTCTTGCAAAATATATAAAAGCAGAAACAATCCAAATATACATGAATTTAAACATGTAAAGATTGGTTAAAAGTGAGACATAACACACACACACACACCAATAAAAAAAATAAAATTAGGCAACAGCAGAATCAACTTGCTGGTTTTGAATGGGCAAAAGGTGAAGAAGCACAGATAAAGCAGCAAATGAAGTAACCTCTTTGACCCAGGATTAGGGATAGAAAAGAATGTCATTGAATTTGACAACCTTGACAAAATTAGTGCTTTCACACTTCTGAAGAATTCTTGTCAGAAGAAATGGATTCCATTGGAGAATTCTCAGATTTTCTAAGGCTCATCTTTATTTTGGAGAAATAAAGTGTACATAAAATTAGGCAGGGATTGTAGAATGCAAATGACTGAAATGTATTGTCAATGCACATCATGTTTTACATATTATGAAAAAATGTTAATTAGCTAAAATGACTAACTAAATATGCATATTAACGACCTCATCATATGGGCTGCCGGAATCACCATGCATCATGGCGAATTCAGCAGTGCCCGGCAGGAGGCATGGGGAACCTGTTGCCGCACACCCTGCATTGCCCAGCTTCCCCTTACCTCATCCTACAGGAGGAAGCATCCACCTCCCGGCTTTCCCCCATGGATTCCAATTGAACACAGGAAACCTCTTGTATTACCACCGCAGTGCATCTTCTATAGGTTTGCAACAGATCCCTGCTGGAAGTAGTTCTATGTAGTGAGATAGGAGCTCTCAGGCTCTATACTATAGAGGATCCGGCATATACCACCAAAAGGTACCCTGTCTGATGAGGTCATAAGAAAAAATGCGTAAAACAATAGTCAAAGTTCATGATGAAAGTTTGTAACTTAAAATAAAACAAGGATGGGGGAAGGAAATGCAGCTGAGATTCAAATGCTCTGAAATTCAAACTAGATGATTTTTATCTTTCTAGTTTGAAGTACTCCTTCATGCACTGTGACCAATCAACCTCTTCTGCTGGCGTGCCACTTTGCCACCATAATTCCTGCTGCCTTGCAGGCCCATGGTCCTCCTCCACCTCTGCCTCCTGGATTATGGCCTGCCTTTGTCCTGTAGCAGCTGCTTAGAGGGCTCATTGTCACCTACTGTTACTGCCACCGATTTTAGGACCCACTGCCATCGCGATCTTGGAGCCTGACACTGCCCAGAACCCGCTGCAGCCTACACAGCATGAGGTGAAGGTCTACCACTGCCCCCACCGAATTACTGTCCCTGGCTCCCCCATCTGAGGACTTGGACTCTCCTTTTCCCATCCACTACAGGCAGGCCTAGTAATCATCCACATTTTATTTTCAGCTTGTGGTCTAGATCAATTGATAGGACTTTTTTTTAGTATGAAGCCATCTAAGGGGTGAATGTTGAAGAACCTTGGCAAACCTTTGGAATCTGGTAAATTGACTGTGGGAAGGGTCAATTGACAGGGGCAATCAGAATTCAGCTTATCAGGGAGCCTTTTGTCTTTGGGTTGTACTGTTAATACCATCAAATTATTCTGTTCTTACCATCAAATTAATTTGCACTATTAAGACTTGGTCACTGTTGCACTTTAGCCAGCATATGCCTCATAAACCATAACTCTCTCCAAAACCTGCCTAGCACTTTACAGACTCCTTTAAGTCTGCTTTTCTGTGCTGCTGCTAAATACTCTTGCATTGTGCACTTTAAAGATCTGCATCTGCACTTTATCAACTTGGAGGGTGCCGGGAGAGCTGGAGGGAACTGAAGTGCATAGGGCAAGGGAGGGGATAGAGTGGGGTGAAGAACCAGTTTTTAGTGGAGAACAGTTAAGAACTACCATCAAAGCATGGGCCAGAAAAAGGGAGGTTGGGCATAATGGGGAGGGGGGAGATCCAGTGGTCAAGGGGCCCCCATAGAAGTGTTATCTGGAAGGGGGAGATATGGGAAAGGAAGACCTAAAATAATTCAGCCTAGGGAAAGAGAAAGAAAATGGTTCAGGACCTGCCTATCTCTGCGATCACCTCCTCCCCTACGAACCTGTGTGGGCCCTAAGATCTTCTGGGGAGGCCCTTCTCTTGCTCCTACCTCTGTCCCAAGCATGGCTGGTGGGGACGAGGGAGAGGGCCTTCGCGGTGGTGGCCCCCCAGATCTGGAACTCTCTCCCCAGGGAGATTAGGCTGGCTCCTTCATTTCCCATCTTCCACCAGGAATTGAAAACGTGGATGTTCCGGTGCTCATTTGAGTGAATGAGCCCATCAGACATGCAATCTGCTTACAAATATGTGTGGCACTTTATCACTGTTACTCTATATGTTTTAGCACTTTAGTGGAACTGTTCCCTTGTTCTTTCCCTATTTGCCCTAATTTTATCTATGGATCTTTCAGAGCTCTTGCACTAGTCACCCTCTGCTGTATGTAGCAATCAACACTCAGGCTTTTAAAGTAACTGTTATGTTATGTTGTTTATACCTTTGTTAAATTGTTTTAAATTACTGTTTTAATTACTGTTGTATGTAATGCTATGTTGTTGTTTTTGGGCTAGCCCCTGTGTAAGCCACCCCAACTTCCTTCGGGGAGATGGAGGCGAGATACAAGAATAAAGTTATTATTATTATTATTATTATTATTATTATTATTATTATTATTAAGAATATTCATAGTTCCAAATGGGTCTCCTGACATGGTAAACTGAGTATCCAGGATGGTGGTCTCTCTAGTCTATAGGTGAATGCTGTAAATGGAAAAAACAACTATTGTCCAGGATTTAATCATGGAGGAATGTGAAGATCTGGCATGCATAATGGAGACCTGGCTGGATGAGTCTGGGAGCCTAATTTCACCCAGGTTTGCCCACCAGATTACTCCGTGCAGCACCAGTCACGATCTGGAGGGTGAGGAGGTGGTGTTACAGTGGTCTATAGGAATTCTATCTCCCTGACCAGGTGCCCCATCCTGCAGTCAACCATGTTTGAATGTGTCCACCTAAGGGTAGGTGACTGGGACAGATTAGAGATTCTGTTAGTGTACTGACCACCCCACTGCACTACAATCTCCCTGCCTGAGCTAATGGGGGTGGTCTCAGACCTGGCATTGGAGTCCCAAAGGCTCATTGTGCTGGGAGACTTCTATGTCCCTGCAGAGACCATCCTATCAGGAGTGGCTCAGGATGTCATGGCCATAATGGCAACCATGGGGCTGTCCCAATTAGTATCTGATCCTACCCAGAGAGCTGGGCACACACTAGACTTGGTTTTCTGCTAGGGACGGGAGACAGTTGGTGGTGTGGAGGAGTTGACCATTGTTCCATTGTCATGGACCGATCAACATCTGATCAGGTTTAGGCTTACTGCACTCCCTAACCTCTGCAGGGGTGGAGGACCTATTAAAATGGTCTGCCCTAGGAGGCTTATGGATCCGGCTGGATTCCTGAAGGGTCTTGGGGAATTTCCTGCCACCTCGATAGGTGATCCTGTTGATGCTCAGGTCTCTCTCTGGAATAAAGAGATGACCAGAGCAATAGACCCAATTGCTCCAGAATATCTCCCCTTGAATAGCTGATCTAAACCAGTTCCTTGGTTCAATAAGTAGCTGGCAGTAATGAAACGAAAGAAGAGAGAACTAGAGTGCATGTGGCATTAAAAGTGTATCGAGTCAGACTGGACACAGCTCTGTGCCTATCTAAGGGCATACGCTGTGGCAAGAGATGCCACAAAAAAATCTTTCTTTACGGACAATATTACGTCCACAAGGAACTATCTGGTGAAGCTGTTTCGAGTTGTCAGAGGCTTATTAAATCTTATCTCCCAAGATGGGATCCCTGACAACTCGGCAGCCCACTGTGAAGCATCTGCTCTGATCCATTCCGGCTTTGGCTTTATGCAGCAGTCTCTAAGGATGTAATACAAGCACCTACTTGTTCGGTTTTGATGGATTCATTTCAATTGATGTAGCTCGAGGATGTGGACAAAATGCTTGGAGAGACGAGACCCACCACATGCATCCTGGATTTCTGCCCATCCTGGCTGGTAAAGGAGACCAGAGGGGGTTGAAGGTGGTGGTTAATGGCTCCTTAAAGGAAGGCAGCATTCCAGCCAGTTTTAAACAAGCTGTTATAAAACCACTGTTGAAAAAAATAATTACTGGACCCCACTAAATTCATCAACTTTCTGTTAGTCTCCAATCTCCCCTTTTTGGGCAAAGTCCTGGAACATGTGGTGGCCTCGCAACTCCAGGCTAACACTGATTATCAGGAGCAGTCTGGCTTTAGGTCGGGACATGGAACTGAAACAGCCATGGTTGCCTTAGTGGATGATCTATGCTGGGAACTGGACAGGGGTGTGTGTGTCCCTGTTGGTTCTGCTGGATCTCTCAGCAGCCTTTGTGTACTATGGTATCCTTTTGGGACACCTCATGGGAATGGGTCTTGGAGGTTCTCTTCTGCAGTGGCTCTAGTCCTTCTTGGAGGGTTGTTCCCAAAAGGTGTTGTTTGGGGACATCGGCTTGGCCCCACAGCCTTTGTCCTATGGGGTCCTGCAGGGCTCAGTACTGTCTCCCATGTTGTTTAACATCTACATGAATCAGTTGGGAGAGATCATCCAGAGTTTTGAGGTTTGATGTCATCTGTACACAGATGATGTTCAACTCTATCACTCCTTCCCACCTGCAACCAAGCTGTTCAGCTTGGCCGCTGTGACGGTCTGAATGAGGGCAAACAAATTGAAATTGAATCCAGACAAAACAGATGTCCTCCTGGTCAGTCGCAAGGCCGAACAGGGCATAGGGTTATAACGGGGTTACACTTCCCTGAAGACACAGATTCACAGTTTGGGAGTTTTCCTGGACTCATCGCTGAGTCTGGATCCCCAGGTTTTTGCAGTGGCCACGGGAGCTTTCACACAATTAAAACTCATGTGCCAATTGCACCCGTACTTTAAGAAGTTGGATTCGGCCATGGTAGCCCGTGCTCTGATTACATCCTAAATAGATTACTGCAATGTGCTCCACTAGGGTTGCCTTTGAAGACTGTTTGGAAGCTCCAAATGGTCCAATGGGTGGCAACCAGACTGCTCAATGGAGCAGCGTAAAGGGAGCATACAACTCCCCTTGCTACATCAGCTCCACTGGCTGCCAGTCTGCTACCGAGCACAATTCAAAGTGCTGACTTTAGCCTGTAAAGCCCAAAACAGTTTTGGCCCTGCTTACCTGTCAGAACATATCTCCCTCTACCATCATTGAGTTTAAAATCATCTAGGGAGGCCCTGCTCTCGGTCCCGCCTTCTTCACAGGTACGATTGGTGGGGACGAGAGACAGGGCCTTTTCAGTGGTGGCCCCTCAGCTATGGAACTCCCTCCCCAGGGACACTAGATCAACTCCCTTCCTTCTGATCTTCCATAAGAGAGTAAAACCGTGGCTCTGTGACCAAGCCATTGGAGAATCTGTACAACAAAGAGATATGGAA